>NC_088400.1:971845-1214345 GCF_034236695.1 Oncorhynchus nerka
GATCGAACCATATATATATGTTAGTTGCTGCTAATAACAATGAATATATATATATATGAGAGAGAAAGAGAGAGAGAGAGAGAGAGAGAGAGTAGAGAGAGAGAGAGGGTAACAATAATAATATTAGTAGAATAAGAAAGGAGAATGGTAAGCAGACAACATCAACAGACACACACGTCAATCGCGCGCGCGCGCGCGCGCGCTGCGCGAAGCAGCGCGTAAGTAAAGCAAGGCTAAGGGCTAGCGCGGGCATATATGCGCAGGCAGGTAGGTATAAAGGGCAAGTAAGTGATATGGTAAGGGTATATAAGGCGTGGCAGCGGCATAAGTGCGTACAAAGTGGCAAGGCAAGGCAGCAAGCGCTACAAGACAGAGCAATCGCAAAGGCAGCATGAGAGATTTGGAGGCAGACAGAGCACCGACAGCATGACGGAGGCAGACAGAGCACCGCAGCATGGAGGCAGAGCAGAGCACCGCAGCATGACGGATGTGCAGGACTAAGAGCACCGACAGCATGACGGGATGGCAGACAGAGCTAACCGGACTGAGCATGACGTGAGGCAGACAGACACCTGACAGCTACGACGGATGAGCAGACAGAGCAACCGACAGCATGACGGAGGCAGAGCAGAGCAATCGACAGCATGACGGAGTAGCAGACAGAGCAACTCGACAGCATGATGGAGGCAGACAGAGCACCGACAGCATGATGGAGGCAGACAGAGCACCGACTGTGCATGATGGAGGCAGACAGAGCACTGACAGCATGATTGGAGGTAGACAGAGCACCGACAGCATGATGGAGGTAGACAGAGCACTCGACAGCATGATGGAGGCAGACAGAGCACTGACAGCATGATGGAGGCAGACAGAGTACCGACAGCATGATGGAGGTAGAGCAATACGCAGCATGATGGAGGTCAGACAGAGAACTGACAGCATGATGGAGGTACAGAGTAATCGACAGCATGATGGAGGTAGACAGAGCATTGACAGCATGATGGAGGTAGACAGAGCAACTGACAGTATGACGGAGGCAGACAGAGCACCGACAGCATGACGGAGGCAGACTGAGACAATCGACAGCATGACTGGATGGCAGACAGAGCAGTCGACAGGCATGACGGAGGCAGACAGAGCACCGATCAGCATGACGGGATGGGCAGACAGAGCATCGACAGCATGACGGAGGCAGATCAGAGCACCGACAGCATGACGGAGGTAGACAGAGCACTTACCAGCATGACGGAGGCAGACAGCACCGAGCATCATGCGATGGCATGACAGAGCACGGACAGATGACGGACAGCATGACGGAGGCAGACAGAGCACTACAGCATGATGGAGTGAGACAGAGCACTGACAGCATGACGGAGTGCAGACAGAGCACCGACAGCATGACGGAGGCAGACAGAGCAATCCGACAGCATGACGGATGCAGACAGAGCAATCGACAGCATGACGGAGGCAGACAGAGCACCGACAGCATGATCGGAGGCAGACAGAGCACCGACAGCATGACGTGAGTGCAGACAGAGCAACCGACAGCATGACGGAGGTGCAGACAGAGCACCGACAGCATGACGGATAGAGACAGAGCAACCGACAGCATGACGGATGCAGATCAGACAATCTGGACAGCAATGACGGATAGACAGAGCACCGACAGCATGACGGAGGCAGACAGATAGCCTGACAGCATGGACGGATGCAGACAGAGCACTGATTGGCATGACGGAGGTAGACAGAGTACCCGACAGCATGACGGAGTGCAGACAGAGCAATCGACAGCATGACGGAGGCAGACGACGAGCACTGACAGTACATTGACGGCAGGCAGAGCAACCGACAGCATGACGGATGGCAGACAGAGCAACCGACAGCAATGATTGGATGGCAGACAGAGCAACCGACAGCATGACGGAGGCAGACAGAGCACCGACAGCATGACGGATGCAGACAGAGCACCGACAGCATGACGGAGGCAGACAGAGCACCGGACAGCATGATGGAGGTGAGACAGAGCACTGACAGTATGATGGAGGCAGAGTAACTGACAGCATGATTGGAGGCAGACAGAGCACCCCTGACAGTATGATGGAGGCAGACAGAGCACCGGACAGCATGACGGGAGGTAGAGCACTGACAGCATGACGGATGCAGACAGAGCAACTGACAGCATGACGGAGGACAGAGCACCGACAGCATGACGGAGGCAGAGCAATTTAACAGCATGATTGGAGGCAGACAGAGCACCTGATGAGCGGACGGGATGCAGACAGAGCACTGACAGCATGACGGGGATAGAGCACCGACAGCATGACGGATGTAGAGCATCGACAGCATGACGATAGACAGAGCAATCGACAGCATGACGGAGGCAGACAGAGCACCGACAGCATGACGGGAGTGCAGAGCACGGGATTGACAGCATGATGGAGGCAGACAGAGCACCGACAGCATGACGGATGCAGACAGAGCACCGACAGCATGATGGAGGCAGACAGAGCACTGACAGCATGACGGAGGCAGACAGAGCAATTGACAGCATGACGGAGGCAGCAGAGCACCGACAGCATGATTTATGCAGACAGAGCACCGACAGCATGACGGGAGGCAGACGGTGAGCACCGCAGCATGACGGAGGCAGACAGAGCACCTGACAGCATGACGGACAGCAGACAGCATGACAGGAGGCAGACAGAGCACCGACAGCATGACGGAGACAGCAGACAGAGCACCGCAGCATGACGGATGCAGACAGAGCACCGACAGCATGACGGAGGCAGAAGAGCACTGGACAGCATGACGGAGGCAGACAGAGCACCGACAGCATGACGGAGGCAGACAGAGCACCGACAGCATGATGGAGGCAGACAGAGCAGACAGCATGATGGAGGCAGACAGAGCAATCGACAGCATGACGGAGTGCAGATAGAGCAACGACAGCATGACGGAGGCAGACAGGTCGAGCATGACGGATGCAGTGACAGAGCACCGACAGCATGATGGATGGCAGATTGAGCACCGACAGCATGACGGATAGCAGACAGAGTGACAGCATGACGGATGACCAGCAGACAGAGCAGACAGATTTGCAGTGACGGAGCAGACAGAGCACCGACAGCATGATTTGAGGCAGACAGAGCACCGACAGCATGATGAGGCAGACAGAGCATCGACAGCATGACGGAGGCAGACAGAGCACCGGACATTATGATGGAGGCAGACAGAGCACCGACAGCATGATTTGGAGGCAGACAGAGCACCGACAGCATGATGGAGGCAGAGCAACTGACAGCATGATGGAGGCAGACAGAGCACCGACAGCATGACGGAGGCAGACAGAGCACCGACAGCATGATGGAGGCAGACAGAGCACTGGACAGCATGACGGAGATAGACAGAGCACTGCAGCATGATGGAGGCAGACAGAGCACCGACAGCATGACGGAGGCAGACAGAGCAATCGACAGCATGATGGAGGCAGACAGTGATTGCTACGATTGATTTGGATAGGCAGACAGAGCACCGATTGCAGCATGACAGATTATATACTGCAGACAGATAATCGACAGCATGACGGAGGCAGACAGAGTACCTCACAGTATGACGGAGGCAGACAGAGCACTGACAGCATGATTTGATAGTAGACAGAGCACCGACAGCATGACGGATACAGACAGAGCTTTGGACAGCATGACGGAGGCAGACAGAGCAATCGACAGCATGATGGAGGCAGACAGAGCACCGACAGCATGACGGAGGCAGACAGAGCACCGACAGCATGACGGAGGCAGACAGAGCACCGCAGCATGACGGAGGCAGACAGAGCACCGACAGCATGATGGAGGCAGACAGAGCAATCGCAGCATGACGGAGGCAGACAGAGCACTGACAGCATGATGGAGGCAGACAGAGCACCGGACAGCATGACGGAGGCAGACAGAGCACCGACAGCATGATGGAGGCAGACAGAGCACCGACAGCATGACGGAGGCAGACAGAGCACCGGACAGCATGACGGAGGTAGACAGAGCACTGACAGCATGATTTGAGGCAGACAGAGCACCGACAGCATGACGGAGGCAGACAGAGCATCGACAGCATGACGGAGGCAGAGCACCGACAGCATGACGGAGGTAGACAGAGCCACCGCAGCATGATTGGAGGCATCACAGAGCACGACAGCATGACGGAGCACCGCAGACACGGAGAACTGACAGCATGACGGAGGCAGAGCAATGACATGATGATGGAGCAGACAGAGACAGCACGGAGGCAGAGACAGAGCAGACAGTGATGGAGGCAGACAGAGACGGACAGCATGCAGACAGAGTTTGACAGCATGACGGAGGCAGACAGAGCACCGACAGCATGACGGAGTGCAGACAGAGCACCGGACAGCATGATGGAGTGCAGACAGAGCAATCGACAGCATGATGGAGGCAGACAGAGCACTGCAGCATGATGGAGGCAGACAGAGCACTGACAGCATGATGGAGCAGACAGAGCACTGACAGCATGATGGAGGCAGACAGAGCAAGACAGCATGACTTGCAGACAGAGCATGCATGACGGAGGCAGAAGAGCACCGACAGAACGGAGACAGAGCACCGACAGCATGATGGAGGCAGACAGAGCACCGACAGCATGACGGAGTGCAGATTGACGGAGGCAGACAGAGCACCGACAGCATGACGGAGGCAGACAGAGCACCGACAGCATGACGGAGGCAGGAGAACTGACAGCATGACGGAGGCAGAGCACCGATTGCATGATTTGACAGCATGACAGGAGGCAGACAGAGCACCGACAGCATGACGGAGGCAGACAGAGCACCGACAGCATGATTTGGAGGCAGACAGAGCAATCGACAGCATGACGGCAGACAGCATGACGGATGCAGACAGAGCACCGACAGCATGACGGAGGCAGAGCAGAGCACCGGACAGCATGACGGAGGCAGACAGAGCACCGACAGCATGACGGAGGCAGACAGAGCACCGACAGCATGACGAGGCAGACAGAGCAATCGACAGCATGACGGAGTGCAGACAGAGCACCGACAGCATGACGGAGGCAGAGAGCACCGACAGCATGATTTGATAGCAGAGACTAGAGCACCGACAGCATGACGGATAGCAGACAGAGCATCGCAGCATGACGGAGGCAGACCGCAGCACCGACAGCATGACGGAGTGCAGACAGATGACGGACACCATCGACAGCATGATTTGGTGCAGACAGAGCACCGACAGCATGACGGAGCAGACAGAGCACCGACAGCATGACGGATGGCAGGATAACCGGACAGCATGATTGGAGGCAGAGGCACCGAGCATGACGGATAGCAGATCGAGATTGACGGGGCAGACAGAGCACCGACAGCATGATTGAGGCAGACAGAGCATCGACAGCATGACGGAGGCAGACAGAGCATCGACAGCATGACGGATAGCATGATGACGGAGGCAGACAGAGCACCGCAGCATGACGGAGTGCAGACAGAGCACCGCAGCATGACGGAGGCAGACAGAGCACCGACAGCATGACGGGAGGCAGACAGAGCACCGACAGCATGATTGAGCAGACAGAGCATCGACAGCATGATGGAGGCAGACAGAGCACCGACAGCATGATGGGAGGCAGACAGAGCAATCGACAGCATGACGGAGGCAGACAGATAATCGACAGCATGATTTGGAGGCAGACAGAGCAGACAGCATGACGGAGGCAGACAGAGCACCGACAGCATGATGGAGGCAGACAGAGAACTGACAGCATGATTGGAGGTAGACAGAGCACTGCAGCACATGACGGAGGCAGACAGAGCACCGACAGCATGACGGAGGCAGACAGAGCACATGACGGATAGTATAGACAGAGAATGACGGCAGATTTATGCAGAGCACCGAAGATGCGGAGGCAGACAGCATGACAGGGACGGATTTAAGACAGAGCACTGACAGCATGACGGAGGCAGACAGAGCACCGACAGCATGACGGAGGCAGAGCAGACAGCATGACGGAGGCAGAGCAATCGACAGCATGATGGATAGCAGACAGAGCACCGACAGCATGACGGAGGCAGACAGATACCGACAGCATGACGGAGGCAGACAAGAGCACCGCAGCATGACGGAGGCAGACAGAGCACCGACAGCATGACGGCATGACGGATGCAGAGCACCACAGCATGACGGAGGCAGAGCATCGACAGCATGACCGGACAGCATGACGGAGGCAGACAGAGCATGACCGACAGCATGATGACGGAGGCAGCAGAGCACCACAGCATGACGGAGCAGACAGAGCATCGACAGCATGACGGAGGCAGACAGAGCAACCGACAGCATGACGGAGGCAGAGGACCGACAGCATGACGGAGACAGAGCACCGCAGCATGACGGAGGCAGACAGAGCACGACAGCATGACGGGGCAGACAGAGCACTGACAGCATGACGGAGGCAGAGGCAGACAGAGCACTGACAGCATGACGGAGGCAGACAGAGCACCGACAGCATGACGGAGGCAGAGCACCGACAGCATGATTTGAGGCAGACAGAGCACCGACAGCATGACGGAGGCAGACAGAGTATCGACAGCATGACGGAGGCAGACAGAGCACCGACAGCATGACGGAGGCAGACAGAGCATCGACAGCATGACGGAGGCAGACAGAGCACCGACAGCATGATTGGAGGCAGACAGAGAATCGCAGCATGACGGAGGCAGACAGAGCAATCGACAGCATGACGGATAGCAGACAGAGACAGACAGCATGACGGAGGCAGACAGAGCATCGACAGATGACGGAGGCAGACAGAGCAATCGACAGCATGATGGAGGCAGACAGATTGACAGCATGACGGAGGCAGACAGAGCATGACGGAGGCAGACAGCATGACGACGGAGGCAGACAGAGCACCGACAGCATGACGGAGGCAGACAGAGCACCGACAGCATGACGGAGGCAGACAGAGCACCGACAGCATGACGGAGGCAGACAGAGCATCGACAGCATGATTTGGATGCAGACAGAGCACCGCAGCATGACGGAGGTAGACAGAGCACCGACAGCATGACGGAGTGCAGACAGAGCAATCGACAGCATGATGGAGGCAGACAGAGCACCGACAGCATGACGGAGGCAGACAGATAACATGACGACAGAGGCATGACGGAGGCAGACAGAGCATCGACAGCATGATGGAGGCAGACAGAGCACCGACAGCATGATGGAGGCAGACAGAGCAATCGGACAGCATGACGGAGGCAGACAGAGCATGACAGCATTGGAGGCAGACAGAGCACCGACAGCATGACGGAGGCAGACAGAGCACCGACAGCATGACGGAGGCAGACAGAGTAGCATGACGGAGGCAGACAGAGCATTGACAGCATGATGGAGCAGACAGAGCAATCGACAGCATGACGGAGGCAGACAGAGCACGCAGCATGATTTGAGGCAGACAGAGCACCGCAGCATGACGGAGGCAGACAGAGCACCGGACAGCATGACGGAGGCAGACAGAGCACCGACAGCATGACGGAGGCAGACAGAGCATCGACAGCATGACGGAGGCAGAGAGCAGACAGCATGAGAGCAGAGCACCGACAGCATGACGGAGGCAGAGAGCACCGACAGCATGACGGAGGCAGACAGAGCACCGACAGCATGATGGAGGCAGACAGAGCACCGACAGCATGACGGAGGCAGACAGAGCAACTGACAGCATGACGGAGGCAGACAGAGCAACGCGACAGCATGACGGAGCAGTAGAGAAGACAGCAATGACGGAGGTAGACAGAGAATCGACAGCATGACGGAGGCAGACAGAGCACCGCAGCATGACGGAGGCAGACAGAGCACCGACAGCATGACGGAGGCAGAGCACGACAGCATGACGGATGACAGACAGAGCAGATCGACAGCATGACGGGATGCAGACAGAGCACCGCAGCATGACGGAGGCAGACAGAGACGCAGCATGACGGAGGCAGACAGAGCATCGACAGCATGACGGAGGCAGACAGAGCAACTGACAGCATGACGGATAGACAGAGCACCGACAGCATGCATGCAGACAGAGACAGCATGACGGAGGCAGACAGAGCACCGACAGCATGACGGAGGCAGACAGACTATCGACAGCATGACGGAGGCAGACAGAGCACCGACAGCATGACGGAGGCAGACAGAGCACCGACAGCATGACGGAGGCAGACAGATCGACAGCATGACGGGAGGCAGACAGAGAACCGACAGCATGACGGAGGCAGACAGAGCACCGACAGCATGACGGATAGCAGACAGACAGCATGACGGAGGCAGACGAGCACCGACAGCATGACGGAGGCAGACAGAGCACCGACAGCATGACGGAGGCAGACAGAGCACCGACAGCATGATTGGAGGCAGACAGAGCACCGACAGCATGATGGAGGCAGACAGAGCAATCGACAGCATGATGGAGGCAGAGCACTGACAGCATGACGGAGGCAGACAGAGCATCGACAGCATGATTGGAGGCAGACAGAGAGACAGCATGACGGAGGCAGACAGAGCACGACAGCATGACGGAGGTAGACAGAGCACCGACAGCATGACGGAGGCAGACAGAGCACCGACAGCATGACGGAGGCAGACAGAGCAATCGACAGCATGACGGAGGCAGACAGAGCACCGACAGCATGATGGAGGGCAGACAGAGCACCAGACAGAGCATCGACAGCATGACGGAGGCAGACAGTGCCGACGGAGCAGCAGCATGACGGACAGACAGAACATGAGCATGACGGGAGGCAGACAGAGCACTGACAGCATGACGGAGCAGACAGAGCATCTGCATGACGGAGGCAGACAGAGCTGACAGCATGACGGAGGCAGACAGAGCACCGACAGCATGACGGAGGCAGACAGAGCACCGGACAGCATGATTGGAGTGCAGACAGAGCAATCGACAGCATGATGGAGGCAGACAGAGCACCGGACAGCAGACAGAGCATCGACAGCATGACGGAGGCAGACAGAGCATCGACAGCATGACGGAGGCAGACAGAGCAATCGACAGCATGACGGAGGCAGACAGAGCACGACAGCATGACGGAGGCAGACAGAGCACCGACAGCATGACGGAGTGCAGACAGAGCACCGACAGCATGACGGAGGCAGACAGAGCACCGACAGCATGATGGAGGCAGACAGAGCACCGGCAGCATGACGGAGGCAGACAGAGCACCGACAGCATGACGGAGGTAGACAGAGCACCGACAGCATGATTTAGGCAGACAGAGCACCGACAGCATGATTGGAGGCAGACAGACAGCATGACTGACAGAGCATCGACAGCATGACGGAGGCAGACAGAGCACCGACAGCATGACGGAGGCAGACAGAGCATCGACAGCATGATGACGGAGGCAGACAGAGCAGAATCGACAGCATGACGGGAGGCAGAGAGAGCAGAGCAGAGAACTGACAGCATGACGGAGGCAGACAGAGCACCGACAGCATGATGGAGGCAGACAGAGCACCGCAGCATGACGGAGGCAGACAGAGCACCGACAGCATGATGGAGGCAGACAGAGCATTGACAGCATGACGGGATAGCAGACAGAGCACGGACAGATGACGGATAAGACAGAGCACCGACAGCATGACGGAGGCAGACAGAGTAACCGACAGCATGATGGAGGCAGACAGAGCACCGGCAGCATGACGGAGGCAGACAGAGCACCGACAGCATGATTGGAGGCAGACAGAGCACTGACAGCATGACGGAGGCAGACAGAGCAACCGACAGCATGACGGAGGCAGACAGAGCACCGACAGCATGACGGAGGCAGACAGAGCACCGACAGCATGACGGAGGCAGACAGAGCACCGACAGCATGACGGAGGCAGACAGAGCACCGGACAGCATGACGGAGGCAGAGCAATCGACAGCATGAGAGCAGACAGAGCAATCGACAGCATGACGGAGGCAGACAGAGCACCGACAGCATGATTTGATAGACAGAGATCGACAGCGGCATGACGGAGGCAGACAGAGCATCGACAGCATGAGGAGGCAGAGCACCGACAGCATGACGGAGCAGACAGAGCACGACAGCATGACGGAGGCAGACAGAGCACTGACAGCATGACGGAGGCAGACAGAGCACCGACAGCATGACGGAGGCAGACAGAGCACCGGACAGCATGATTGGAGGCAGACAGAGCATCGACAGCATGATTGGAGGCAGACAGAGAACTGACAGCATGACGGAGGCAGAGCACCGACAGCATGACGGAGGCAGACAAGAGCACCGATTGCATGACGGAGGCAGAGTGAGCAATCGACAGCATGACGGAGGCAGACAGAGCATCCACAGCATGACGGAGGCAGACGAGATCGACAGCATGACGGAGTGCAGACAGAGCACCGACAGCATGACGGACAGACAGAGCACCGACAGCATGACGGATGCAGACAGAGCACCGCAGCATGATGGAGGCAGACAGAGCAACCGGCAGCATGACGGAGGCAGACAGATCGACAGCATGACGGGAGAGCACCGCAGCATGATTTATGCGGCAGACAGAGCAATCGATTAAGCATGACGGAGGCAGACAGAGCACCGACAGCATGACGGAGGCAGACAGAGCACCAGCATGATGGAGGCAGCACCTGACAGATGGATGGAGGCAGACAGAGCATTGACAGCATGACGGAGGCAGACAGAGCACTGACAGCATGATGGAGGCAGACAGAGCACCGACAGCATGACGGAGGCAGAGAGCACTGACAGCATGATGGAGTGCAGACAGATAACTGACAGCATGATGGAGGCAGACAGAGCATCGACAGCATGACGGAGGCAGACAGAGCACCGACAGCATGACGGAGGCAGACAGAGCACCGACAGCATGACGGAGGCAGACAGAGCACCGACAGCATGATTGGAGGCAGACAGAGCACCGACAGCATGACGGATGCAGACAGAGCACCGCAGCATGACGGAGCAGCAGAGCACCGACAGCATGACGGATGCAGACAGAGCACCGACAGCATGACGGACGGGCAGACAGAGCACTGACAGCAAGATTTGGATGCATGAGCAGACTGCAGATAATCGATTTGATGATGCAGACAGAGCAATCGACAGCATGACGGAGCAGCAGAGCACCGACAGCATGATTTGGAGGCAGACAGAGCACCGACAGCATGACGGAGGCAGACAGAGCACCGACAGCATGACGGGAGGAGACAGAGCACCGACAGCATGATTGATGCAGACAGAGCAATCGACAGCATGACGGAGTGCAGACAGAGCACCGGACAGCATGATTTATGCAGACAGAGCAGCATGCAGCATGACAGCATGGAGGCAGACAGAGCAATCGACAGCATGACGGAGGCAGACAGAGCACCGACAGCATGACGGAGGCAGACAGAGCATCGACAGCATGACATGACGAGCAATCGACGCAGATTTTTCCAGGGGATGACAGAGCAATCCGCAGCATGACGGATGCAGACAGAGCACCGCATGACGAGGCAGACAGAGCATCGACAGCATGACGGGGATAGCGATGAGCACCACAGCATGACGGAGGCAGACAGAGCACCGGACAGCATGACGGACAGAGATCGACAGCATGATTGGAGCAGACAGAGCATCGACAGCATGACGGAGGCAGACAGAGCAATCGACAGCATGATGGAGGCAGACAGAGCACCGACAGCATGACGGAGGCAGACAGAGCACCGACAGCATGATGGAGGCAGACAGAGCATCGACAGCATGACGGATGCAGAGTATCGACAGCATGCAATCAGACAGCATGACAGCATGACGGAGGCAGAGCACCGACAGCATGATTGGAGGCAGACAGAGCATCGACAGCATGACGGAGGCAGACAGACAGAGCACCGACAGCATGATTGGCAGACAGAGCAATCGACAGCATGACGGAGGCAGACAGAGCACCGCAGCATGACGGAGGCAGACAGAGCACCGACAGCATGACGGATGCAGACAGAGCATCGACAGCATGACGGAGGCAGACAGAGCAACGACAGCATGACGGGAGGCAGACAGAGCACCGCAGCATGACGGAGGCAGACAGAGCACTGACAGCATGATGGAGGCAGACAGAGCACCGACAGCATGACGGAGGCAGACAGACACAGACGACAGCATGATGGAGTGCAGACAGAGCACCGACAGCATGATGGAGGCAGACAGAGCAAGAGCACCAGCAGTAGCATGACGGAGGCATGAGACAGAGAACTGACAGCATGACGGAGGCAGACAGAGCACCGACAGCATGACGGAGGCAGACAGAGCATCGACAGCATGACGGAGGCAGACGACAACCGCAGCATGGATTTACGCAGACAGAGCACCGACAGCATGACGGACAGCAGACAGAGACAGAACTGACAGCATGACGGAGGCAGACAGAGCACCGACAGCATGATGGATGCAGACAGAGCATTGACAGCATGACGGAGTGCAGACAGAGCACCGACAGCATGACGGAGGCAGACAGAGCATTGACAGCATGACGGAGGCAGACAGAGCACCGACAGCATGACGGAGGCAGACAGAGACGGACAGCATGACGGGAGGCAGACAGAGCAACCGACAGCATGACGGAGGCAGACAGAGCACCGACAGCATGACGGATAGCAGACAGAGCAATCGACAGCATGACGGGATGCAGACAGAATCGACAGCATGACGGGCAGACAGAGCACCGACAGCATGACGGAGGCAGACAGAGCACCGACAGCATGATTTGGAGGCAGACAGAGCACCAGCATGACGGAGGCAGACAGAGCATCGACAGCATGGGGAGGCAGGTGGTAACCGACAGCATGATAGGCAGACAGGACCGACAGCATGACGGAGGCAGACAGAGCACCGACAGCATGACGGGGGGCAGACAGAGCACCGCAGCATGACGGAGGCAGACAGAGCACTGACAGCATGATTGGAGGCAGACAGAGCAATCGACAGCATGACGGATAAAGCAGGGCAGACGAGCACCGACAGCATGACGGAGGCAGACAGATAACTCGACAGCATGACGGAGCAGCAGAGCACCGGACAGCATGACGGAGGCAGACAGAATCGATTGGGCATGATTTGAGGAGCAGAGCATCGACAGCATGACGGAGGCAGACAGAGCAATCGACAGCATGACGGCAGACAGAGCACTGACAGCATGACGGAGGCAGACAGAGCATTGACAGCATGACGGAGGCAGACAGAGCAATCGACAGCATGATGGAGGCAGACAAGAGCAATCGACAGCATGACGGGAGGCAGACAGAGCACCGGCAGCATGACGGAGGCAGACAGATAATCGACAGCATGACGGAGGCAGACAGAGCAACTGACAGCATGACGGAGGCAGACAGAGCACCGCAGCATGACGGAGGCAGACAGATAATCGACAGCATGACGGAGGCAGACAGAGCACCGACAGCATGACGGACAGACAGAGCATCGACAGCATGACGGAGGCAGACAGAGCAATCGGACAGCATGACGGACGGATGCAGACAGAGCAATCGACAGCATGCGCAGACAGAGCACCGGACAGCATGACGGAGGCAGACAGAGCATCGACAGCATGACGGAGGCAGACAGATAATCGACAGCATGACGGAGGCAGACAGAGCACCGCAGCATGACGGAGGCAGACAGAGCACTGACCGCATGACGGAGGCAGACAGAGCACCGACAGCATGATTGAGGCAGACAGAGCATTGACAGCATGACGGATGATTGAGGCAGACAGAGCAATCGACAGCATGATTGGAGGCAGAGCACCGACAGCATGATGATGGAGGCAGAGCACCGACAGCATGACGGAGGCAGAGCACCGACAGCATGATGGATGCAGACAGAGCACTGACAGCATGATGGAGGCAGACAGAGCACCGACAGCATGACGGAGGCAGACAGAGCACCGACAGCATGATGGATGCAGACAGAGCACCGACAGCATGATTGAGATGCAGACAGAGCATCGACAGCATGACGGAGGCAGACAGAGCATCGACAGCATGACGGAGGCAGACAGAGCACCGACAGCATGACGGAGGCAGACAGAGCACCGACAGCATGACGGATGCAGACAGAGCACCGACAGCATGACGGAGGCAGACAGAGCAATCGACAGCATGACGGAGGCAGACAGAGCACCGACAGCATGACGGGAGGCAGACAGAGCACCGACAGCATGATGGAGGCAGACAGAGCACCGACAGCATGACGGAGGCAGACAGAGCACCGACAGCATGACGGAGACAGACACCGACAGCATGACGGAGGCAGACAGAGCACCGACAGCATGACGGAGGCAGACAGAGCATCGACAGCATGACGGAGGCAGACAGAGCACCGACAGCATGACGGATGCAGACAGAGCACCGACAGCATGATTGAGGCAGACAGAGCAATCGACAGCATGACGGAGGCAGACAGAGCACCGACAGCATGATTTGAGGCAGACAGAGCACCGACAGCATGACGGAGGCAGACAGAGCACCGACAGCATGACGGAGGCAGACAGAGCACCGACAGCATGACGGAGGCAGACAGAGCACCGACAGCATGATGGAGGCAGACAGAGCATCACAGCATGATTTGGAGGCAGACAGCATGACGGAGGCAGACAGAGCACCGACAGCATGACGGGAGGCAGACAGAGCATGATGCAGAGCAATCGACAGCATGATTGGATGCAGACAGAGCACCGACAGCATGACGGATTTGGAGGCAGACAGATAATCGACAGCATGACGGAGCAGACAGAGCACCGACAGCATGACGGAGGCAGACAGAGCACCGGACAGCATGACGGATTTGCAGACAGAGCAACGGGACAGCATGACGGAGGCAGACAGAGCAATCGACAGCATGACGGAGGCAGACAGAGCACCGACAGCATGACGGGAGGCAGACAGAGCACCGCAGCATGACGGAGGCAGACAGAGCAATCGACAGCATGACGGAGGCAGACAGAGCACGGACAGCATGACGGAGGCAGAGAGCAACGACAGCATGACGGAGGCAGACAGAGCATGACAGCATGACGGAGGCAGACAGAGCACCGACAGCATGACGGAGGCAGACAGAGCACTCGACAGCATGACGGAGACAGACAGAGCACCGACAGCATGACGGAGGCAGACAGAGCACCGACAGCATGACGGAGGCAGACAGAGAGCACCGACAGCATGATTGGAGAGCAGACAGATGCAACGCGACAGCATGACGGATGCAGACAGAGCACCGACAGCATGACGGATGCGCAGACAGACACCGAGCATGATTTGCAGACAGAGCAATCGACAGCATGACGGAGGCAGACAGAGCACTGCAGCATGACGGAGGCAGACAGAGCACCGACAGCATGACGGAGGCAGACAGAGAACTGACAGCATGACGGATGCAGACAGAGCAATCGACAGCATGATTTGGAGCAGAAGAGCACCGACAGCATGACGGAGGCAGACAGAGCATCGACAGCATGACGGATAGCAGACAGAGCACCGACAGCATGACGGAGGCAGACAGATAAATCGACAGCATGACGGGAGGCAGACAGAGCAATCGACAGCATGACGGAGGCAGACAGAGCACGACAGCATGACGGAGGCAGACAAGAGCATCGACAGCATGACGGAGGCAGACAGAGCACTGACAGCATGATGGAGGCAGACAGAGCACCGACAGCATGACGGAGGCAGACAGAGCACCGACAGCATGATTGGAGGCAGACAGAGAACTGACAGCATGACGGAGGCAGACAGAGCACCGACAGCATGACGGATGCAGACAGAGAATGACAGCATGACGGAGGCAGACAGAGCATCGACAGCATGATGGAGGCAGAGATAATCGACAGCATGACGGAGGCAGACAGATAACGGGACAGCATGACGGATGCAGACAGAGCACCGACAGCATGACGGGAGGCAGACAGAGCAATCGACAGCATGACGGAGGCAGACAGAGCACCGACAGCATGACGGAGGCAGACAGAGCACCGACAGCATGACGGATAGCAGACAGAGCACCGACAGCATGACGGAGGCAGAGAGCACCGCAGCATGACGGATAGCAGACAGAGCACCGACAGCATGACGGAGGCAGACAGAGCACCGACAGCATGACGGAGGCAGACAGAGCACCGACAGCATGACGGAGGCAGACAGAGCACCGACAGCATGACGGATGACGGAGGCAGACAGAGCACCGACAGCATGACGGAGGCAGACAGATAATCGACAGCATGACGGAGGCAGACAGAGCATCGCAGCATGACGGAGGCAGACAGAGCACCGACAGCATGACGGAGGCAGACAGAGCACTCGACAGCATGACGGAGGCAGACAGAGCACCGACAGCATGACGGAGGCAGACAGAGCACCGACAGCATGACGGAGGCAGACAGAGCACCGACAGCATGACGGAGGCAGACAGAGAACTGACAGCATGACGGAGGCAGACAGACATCGACAGCATGACGGAGCAGACAGAGCAATGACAGCATGACGGAGGCAGACAGAGCATCGACAGCATGACGGAGGCAGACAGAGCACCGACAGCATGACATAGACAGAGCACTCGGACAGCATGACGGAGGCAGACAGAGCAATCGACAGCATGACGGAGGCAGACAGAGCACCGACAGCATGACGGATACAGAGCACCGACAGCATGACGGAGGCAGACCGAGCACCGACAGCATGACGGAGTGCAGACAGAGCACCGCAGCATGACGGAGGCAGACAGAGAACCGACAGCATGACGATAATCGACAGCAGACGGAGGCAGACAGAGCAAGACAGCATGACGGATGCAGACAGAGCATCGACAGCATGACGGAGGCAGAGCACCGACAGCATGATTTGAGGCAGACAGAGCACCGACAGCATGACGGATGGCAGACAGAGCACCGACAGCATGATTGGAGGCAGACAGAGCACCGACAGCATGACGGAGGCAGACAGAGCACCGACAGCATGACGGAGGCAGACAGAGCACCGACAGCATGACGGAGTGCAGACAGAGAATCGACAGCATGACGGATGCAGACAGAGCATCGACAGCATGACGGGGCAGACAGAGCACCGCAGCATGACGGGAGGCAGACAGAGCACCGACAGCATGACGGAGGCAGACAGAGCACCGCAGCATGACGGAGGCAGACAGAGCATCGACAGCATGACGGATGCAGACAGAGCATCGACAGCATGACGGAGGCAGACAGAGCATCGACAGCATGACGGAGGCAGACAGAGCACTGACAGCATGACGGAGGCAGACAGAGCATCGACAGCATGACGGAGGCAGACAGAGCACTGACAGCATGATGGAGTAGACAGAGCAGAGTATGATCAGACAGAGTACCGCAGCATGACGGAGGCAGACAGAGCATCGACAGCATGACGGAGGCAGACAGAGCACCGACAGCATGACGGAGGCAGACAGAGCAACCGACAGCATGACGGAGGCAGACCAGAGAAAACCGACAGCATGACGTGCAGACAGAGCAGACAGAGCACAGACAGCATGACCAGCATGGGAGGCAGACAGAGCACCGACAGCATGACGGAGGCAGACAGCAAGAGTCATCATGTGCAGCATGACGGAGGCAGACAGAGCAACCGGACAGCATGACGGAGGCAGACAGAGCATCGACAGCATGACGGAGCAGACAGAGAACTGACAGCATGACGGAGGCAGACAGCAGCATCGACAGCATGACGGATGGAGGCAGACAGAGCAATCGACAGCATGACGGAGGCAGACAGAGCACCGACAGCATGACGGAGGCAGACAGAGCATCGACAGCATGATTGGAGGCAGACTGACCCTAGCAATCGACAGCATGACTGGAGGCAGACAGAGGGGTCACCGACAGCATGACGGAGGCAGACAGAGCACCGCAGCATGACGGAGGATAGACAGAGCATCGACAGCATGACGGAGGCAGACAGAGCACCCGACAGCATGACGGAGGCAGACCAGAGCACTCGACAGCATGACGGAGGCAGACAGAGCACCGACAGCATGACGGAGGCAGACAGAGCAATCGACAGCATGACGGAGGCAGACAGAGCATCGACAGCATGATGGAGGCAGACCACTCCTGGGCCACTACACAGCAGCACCAGAGACTGACAGCATGACGGGTCTCTGACAGAGCAGAGCATGATGGATGCAGAGCACCGCCTCCAGCATGTTTGGTGCAGACAGAGCACCGACAGCATGACGGAGGCAGACAGAGATAGGTCGAGCAAGCACCATGACTTTGTAGGTTAGCGAAATCACTTTGACGCATGACGGAGGCAGAGCAATCGACAGCATGATTTGGAGGCAGACAGAGCACCGACAGCATGACGGATTTAGCAGACAGAGCATCGACAGCATGATGGAGGCAGACAGAGCAATCGACAGCATGACGGAGGCAGAGAGCACCGACAGCATGACGGATGCAGACAGAGCACCGACAGCATGACGGAGGCAGACAGAGCAGATCGACAGCATGATGGAGGCAGACAGAGCACCGACAGCATGACGGAGCAGACAGAGCACCGACAGCATGACGGAGGCAGACAGAGAAACCGACAGCATGACGGAGGCAGACAGAGTGAACCGACAGCATGACGGGATGAAAACAATAGACAGAAGAGCACCGACAGCATGACGGAGGCAGACAGAGACAAATCGACAGCATGACGGATCAGACAGAGCACCGACAGCATGACGGAGGTGAGATCAGAGCACCGACAGCATGACGAGGACAGACAGAGCACCGACAGCATGACGGATTAAAACAGACCTTCACAACCGACAGCATGACGGAAACCAGACAGAGCATCGACAGCATGACGGAGGAAGGCAAGACAGAGCAAGCCTCGACAGCATGATTTGAGGCAGAGCACGAATAGGCCGACAGTTTTTTAGATTTTCTGGGAGGCAGACAGAGCATTACGACAGCATGACGGATAGCAGACAGAGCACCGACAGCATGACGGAGTGCAGACAGAGCATCGACAGCATGACGGAGGCAGACAGAGCATGATTACATCATTGATCAAGAGATATAGTACTAAAAGACAGAGCATGAGCATGAGGCAGTGCAGACTCAGAGCACCGACAGCATGACGGAGGCAGACAGAGCACCGACAGCATGACGGATGCAGACAGAGCACCGACAGTAGCAATGACAGGAGGAGTTCTATTTTCCTCAGAGCACCGACAGCATGACGGATCAGCAGACAGAGCACTGCAGCATGACGGAGGCAGACAGAGCATCGACAGCATGACGGATGCAGACAGAGCATCGACAGCATGACGGAGTGCAGACAGAGCACCGAGCAGGCCGACAGATGACGGAGGCAGACAGAGCAATCGACAGCATGACGGAGGCAGACAGAGCAGAGCAATCGACAGCATGACGGAGGCAGACAGAGCACCGACAGCATGACGGAGGCAGACAGAGCATCGACAGCATGACGGAGGCAGACAGAGCAATCGACAGCATGACGGAGGCAGACAGAGCACTGACAGCATGACGGAGGCAGACAGAGCACCGACAGCATGACGGAGGCAGACAGAGCACCGACAGCATGACGGAGCAGACAGAGCACCGACAGCATGACGGAGGCAGACAGAGCACCGACAGCATGACGGAGGCAGACAGAGCACCGGGACAGCATGACGGAGGCAGACAGAGCACCGACAGCATGACGGATGAGACAGACAGAGCATGATCGACAGCATGATTTGATGCAGACAGAGCACCGACAGCATGACGGAGGCAGACAGAGCAATCGACAGCATGGGAGGCAGAGCATCGACAGCATGACGGAGGCAGACAGAGCATTGACAGCATGACGGAGGCAGACAGAGCACTGACAGCATGATTGAGTGCAGACAGAGCATTGACAGCATGATGGACAGACAGAGCATCGACAGCATGACGGAGGCAGACAGAGCACCGACAGCATGACGGATAGCAGAGCACCGCAGCATGACGGAGGCAGACAGAGCACCGACAGCATGACGGGAGGCAGAGAGCAATCGACAGCATGACGGAGGCAGACAGAGCACCGACAGCATGACGGATGCAGACAGAGCACCGACAGCATGACGGAGGCAGAGAGACAGCATGACGGAGGCAGACAGAGCACCGACAGCATGGAGGCAGACAAGAGCACCGACAGCATGATGGAGTAGCATCGACAGCATGACGGAGGCAGAGCGAGCAATGACAGCATGACGGAGGCAGACAGAGCACCGCAGCATGACGGAGGCAGACAGAGCACCGCAGCATGACGGACGGGCAGACAGACAGCATGATTGATGCAGCAGAGCACCGACAGCATGATGGAGGCAGACAGAGCAATCGACAGCATGACGGAGGCAGACAGAGCACCGACAGCATGACGGAGGCAGACAGAGCAATCGACAGCATGACGGAGGCAGACAGAGCACCGACAGCATGACGGAGTAGACAGAGCAATCGACAGCATGACGGCAGACAGAGCACCGACAGCATGATTTGGAGGCAGACGAGCAATCGACCAGCATGACGGATAGCAGACAGATAACGACAGCATGACGGAGGCAGACAGAGCACCGCAGCATGACGGAGGCATGAGCACAGCATGACAGCATGATGAGGCAGACAGAGCACCGGCAGCATGACGGAGGCAGACAGAGCAATCGACAGCATGATGGATGCAGACAGAGCACTCGACAGCATGACGGATGCAGAGCACCGACAGCATGACGGAGGCAGACAGAGCACCGACAGCATGACGGAGGCAGACAGAGCACGACAGCATGACGGAGGCAGACTAATGACAGCATGACGGAGGCAGACAGAGTAATCGACAGCATGACGGATGCAGCAGACAGAGCAATCGACAGCATGACGGGAGGCAGACAGAGTAATCGACAGCATGACGGAGGCAGACAGAGCACCGACAGCATGACGGAGGCAGACAGAGCAATCGACAGCATGACGGAGACAGAGACAGAGCACCGACAGCATGACGGAGGCAGACAGAGCACCGACAGCATGACGGATGCAGACAGAGCACTGACAGCATGACGGAGGCAGACAGAGCACCGACAGCATGACGGAGGCAGACAGAGCATTGACAGCATGATTGGAGCAGCAGACAGAGCAATCGACAGCATGACGGATGCAGACACCTCGAGCAATAATCAACGGACAGGCAGAGCATGACGCATGAGAGGCAGACAGATAACCGACAGCATGACGGGGAGGCAGAGCACCGACAGCATGACGGATGCAGACAGATAATCGACAGCATGACGGAGGCAGACAGAGCACCGACAGCATGACGGAGGCAGACAGAGCACCGACAGCATGACGGAGGCAGACAGAGCACCGACAGCATGACGGAGGCAGACAGATAACCGACAGCATGATGGCAGACAGAGCACCGACAGCATGACGGAGGCAGACAGAGCACCGACAGCATGACGGAGGCAGACAGAGCATTGACAGCATGACGGAGGCAGACAGCAGACGGATGCAGATTTCAGAGCACCGACAGCATGACGGAGGCAGACAGAGCATCGACAGCATGACGGAGGCAGAAGAGCATCGACAGCATGATGACGGATCGACAGCATGCGGAGGCAGACAGAGCACCGGACAGCATGATTTGGAGGCAGACAGATAGCAGACTGACGATGACGGAGAGCTCGACAGCATGACGGGGAGACAGAGCAATCGACAGCATGACGGAGGCAGACAGAGCAATCGACAGCATGACGGAGGCAGACTGAGAGCAATCGACAGCATGACGGAGCAGCAGAGCAGACAGCATGATTTAAGCGCAGACCAGAGCAATCGACAGCATGACGGAGGCAGACAGAGCATCGACAGCATGACGGGGCAGACAGAGCACCGACAGCATGATTTATGCAGACAGAGCAATCGACAGCATGACGGAGCAGCAGAGCAATGACGGACAGCATGACAGCATGACGGAGGCAGACAGAGCACCGACAGCATGACGGAGGCAGAGCACCGACAGCATGACGGATGCAGGCATACAGAGCATGACGGAGGCACGACAGCATGACGGAGGCAGACAGAGCACCGACAGCATGACGGAGGCAGACAGAGCATCGCAGCATGACTAAGAGCAAGCAGATAGCACCGACAGCATGACGGAGGCAGACGAGCAGACAGCAATCAGACAGCATGATGGAGGCAGATCAGAGCATTGACAGCATGACGGAGGCAGACAGAGCACCGACAGCATGACGGAGGCAGACAGATAACTCGACAGCATGATTGAGGCAGACAGAGCACCGCAGCATGACGGATTTGGCAGACAGAGCAATCGACAGCATGACGGAGGCAGACAGAGCACCGCAGCATGACGGAGGCAGACAGAGTAATCGACAGCATGACGGATAGACAGATAATCGACAGCATGACGGAGGCAGACAGAGCACCGACAGCATGACGGAGGCAGACAGAGCACCGACAGCATGACGGAGGCAGACAGAGCACCGACAGCATGACGGAGGCAGACAGAGTACCGACAGCATGACGGATGCAGACAGAGCAATCGACAGCATGACGGAGGCAGACAGAGCACCGACAGCATGACGGATCAGAGCAGACAGAGCACCGACAGCATGACGGAGGCAGACAGAGCAATCGACAGCATGACGGAGGCAGACAGAGCAATCGACAGCATGACGGAGGCAGACAGACAGATGGAATCGACAGCATGACGGAGGCAGACAGAGCAATCGACAGCATGACGGAGGCAGACAGACACCGGACAGCATGACGGGGCAGAGCATCGAGCATGACGGGACGGATAACCGACAGCATGACGGAGGCAGACAGAGCATCGACAGCATGACGGAGGCAGACAGAGCACCGCAGCATGACGGAGGCAGACAGAGCAATCGACAGCATGACGGCAGACAAGAGCATCGAGCATGGAGGCAGACAGATTAATCGACAGCATGACGGAGGCAGACAGAGCATCGACAGCATGACGGAGGCAGACAGAGCATCGACAGCATGACGGATGCAGAGCACCACAGATGACGGATGCAGATAGAGCAATAACGACAGCATGACGGAGAGCAGACAGAGACACCGACAGCATGACGGGAGCAGACAGAGCAATCGACAGCATGACGGAGATACAGACAGAGCAAGACAGCATGACGGAGTGCAGACAGAGCACCGACAGCATGACGGAGGCAGACAGAGCACCGACAGCATGACGGAGGCAGACAGAGCATCGACAGCATGACGGAGGCAGACAGAGAACTGACAGAGCATGACAGCATGACGGAGACAGATAATCGACAGCATGACGGAGGCAGACAGAGCAACGACAGCATGACGGAGTGCAGACAGAGCACCGACAGCATGACGGATGCAGAGCAATCGACAGCATGACGGAGGCAGACAGAGCACCGACAGCATGACGGAGGCAGACAGAGCAATCGACAGCATGACGGAGGCAGACAGAGAGGCAGCATGACGGATAGAGACAGATAACCGACAGCATGACGGAGGCAGACAGAGCACCGACAGCATGACGGAGGCAGACAGCAGCATGACGATGCAGACAGATGACGACGGCATGACGGAGGCAGACAGAGCAATCGACAGCATGACGGAGTGCAGACAGAGCACCGACAGCATGATGGAGGACAGAGCAGCATGACGGATGCAGACAGAGCATCGACAGCATGACGGAGGCAGACAGAGCACCGACAGCATGACGGAGGCAGACAGAGCATCGACAGCATGACGGAGGTAAGACAGAGTAATCGACAGCATGACGGAGGCAGACAGAGCACCGACAGCATGACGGAGGCAGACAGAGCATCGACAGCATGACGGAGGCAGACAGAGCAATCGACAGCATGACGGAGGCAGACAGAGCATCGACAGCATGACGGCAGACAGAGCACTGCAGCATGACGGATGACAGGATGACAGCATGACAGAGCACCGACAGCATGACGGAGGCAGACAGAGCACCGCAGCATGACGGAGGCAGACAGAGCACCGACAGCATGACGGAGGCAGACAGAGCATTGACAGCATGACGGGATGCAGACAGAGCACCGACAGCATGACGGAGGCAGACAGAGCATCGACAGCATGACGGAGGCAGACAGAGCACCGACAGCATGACGGAGGCAGACAGAGCACCGACAGCATGACGGAGGCAGACAGAGCAATCGACAGCATGATGGCAGACAGAGCACTGACAGCATGACGGAGCAGACAGAGCACCGACAGCATGACGGAGGCAGACAGAGCACCGCAGCATGAGCAGACAGAGCACCGCAGCATGACGGAGGCAGACAGAGCACCGACAGCATGACGGAGGCAGACAGAGCACCGACAGCATGACGGAGGCAGACAGAGCACTCGACAGCATGATTGGAGGTAGCAGACAGAGCACCGACAGCATGACGGAGGCAGACAGAGCACCGACAGCATGACGGAGGCAGACAGAGCAATCGACAGCATGACGGAGGCAGATAGAGCACCGACAGCATGACGGAGGCAGACAGAGCACCGACAGCATGACGGAGGCAGACAGAGCAATCGACAGCATGATGGAGGCAGACAGAGCAATGACAGCATGACGGAGTAGACAGAGCACCGACAGCATGACGGAGGCAGACAGAGCACCGACAGCATGACGGAGGCAGACAGATAATCGGACAGCATGACGGATGGACAGAGCACCGACAGCATGACGGAGGCAGACAGAGCACGACAGCATGACGGAGGCAGACAGAGCAATCGACAGCATGACCAGACAGAGCATGCAGCATGACGGGATGCAGACAGAGACAGCATGACGGAGGCAGACAGATCGACAGCATGACGGAGGCAGACAGAGCACGGACAGCACAGCATGACGGCAGACAGAGCAATCGACAGCATGACAGCATGATGGAGGCAGACAGAGCACCGCAGCATGACGGAGGCAGACAGAGCAACGACAGCATGACGGAGGCAGACAGAGCACTGACAGCATGACGGAGCAGACAGAGCACCGATTGCGCATGACGGAGGCAGACAGAGCACCGACAGCATGACGGAGGCAGACAGAGCACCGACAGCATGACGGGAGGCAGACAGAGCACCGACAGCATGACGGAGCAGCAGACAGAGAACTCGACAGCATGATGCATGACGGGAGGCAGAGCAATCGACAGCATGATTGGAGGCAGACAGAGCACTGACAGCATGACGGAGGCAGACAGAGCACCGACAGCATGACGGAGGCAGACAGAGCATCGACAGCATGACGGAGGCAGACAGAGCACCGACAGCATGACGGAGGCAGACAGAGCACCGCAGCATGATGGAGGCAGACAGAGCATCGCAGCATGACGGAGGCAGACAGAGCACCGCAGCATGATGGAGGTAGACAGAATCGACAGCATGACGGAGGCAGACAGAGCACCGACAGCATGACGGAGGCAGACAGAGCATCGACAGCATGACGGAGGCAGACAGAGCACCGACAGCATGACGGAGGCAGACAGAGCACCGACAGCATGACGGAGGCAGACAGAGCACGACAGCATGACGGAGGCAGACAGAGCACCGACAGCATGACGGGGCAGACAGAGCAATCGACAGCATGATGACGGAGGGCAGACACGACGGGAGTAGCACGACAGCATGACGGAGGCAGACAGAGAGCACCGACAGCAGCATGACGGATGCAGACAGATCGACAGCATGACTGAGAGCATGACGGGAGGTAGACAGAGCACCGACAGCATGACGGAGGCAGACAGAGCACGACGCATGAGCATGATGGAGGCAGACAGAACCGCAGCATGACGGAGGCAGACAGAGCACCGCAGCATGACGGAGGCAGACAGAGCACCGACAGCATGACGGAAGGCAGACAGAGCACCGACAGCATGACGGAGGCAGACAGAGCACCGACAGCATGACGGGAGGCAGACAGAGCACCGACAGCATGATTGCAGACAGAGCACTGACAGCACAGAGACAGAGCATTGACAGCATGACGGAGGCAGACAGAGCACCGACAGCATGACGGAGGCAGACAGAGGCATGACGGGAGGCAGACAGAGCATCGACAGCATGACGGAGGCAGACAGAGCACCGACAGCATGACGGAGGCAGACAGAGCACTGACAGCATGATGGAGGCAGAGGCAGAGCACCGACAGCATGACGGATGCAGACAGAGCACCGACAGCATGACGGAGGCAGACAGAGCACCGACAGACATGGGAGGTAGACAGAGCACGGACAGCATGATGGATAGCAGACAGAGCACCGCAGCATGATTTGGAGGCAGACAGAGCACCGACAGCATGACGGAGGCAGACAGAGCACCGACAGCATGACGGACAGAGCACCGACAGCATGACGGAGGCAGACAGAGTACCGACAGCATGACGGAGGCAGACAGAGCACTGACAGCATGATTGACAGCATGATGACGGAGGCAGACAGAGCACCGACAGCATGACGGAGGCAGACAGAGCACCGACAGCATGACGGAGGCAGACAGAGCACCGACAGCATGACGGAGGCAGACAGAGCACCGACAGCATGACGGAGGCAGACAGAGCAACGACAGCATGACGGAGGCAGACAGAGCACCGACAGCATGACGGAGGGAGACAGACAGAGCAGACAGATCGACAGCATGACGGAGGCAGAGCATCGACAGCATGACGGAGGCAGACAGAGCACCGACAGCATGATTTGGATGATGGAGACAGAGCACCGCAGCATGACGGAGGCAGACAGCAGCACTGACAGCATGATGGAGGCAGACAGAGCACCGGACAGCATGACGGAGGCAGACAGAGCATCGACAGCATGACGGATGCAGACAGAGCAACCGACAGCATGACGGGATGCAGACAGAGCACCGACAGCATGACGGAGGCAGACAGAGCACCGACAGCATGATGGAGGCAGACAGAGCACCGACAGCATGACGGAGGCAGACAGAGCATCGACAGCATGACGGAGGCAGACAGAGCACCGACAGCATGACGGAGGCAGACAGAGCAATCGACAGCATGACGGAGGCAGACAGAGCACCGACAGCATGATGGAGGCAGACAGAGCACCGACAGCATGACGGAGGCAGACAGAGCACGACAGCATGACGGAGGCAGAGCACAATGACAGCATGATTTGGAGGCAGACAGAGCATCGACAGCATGACGGAGGCAGACAGAGCATCGACAGCATGACGGAGGCAGACAGAGCACCGACAGCATGACGGAGGCAGACAGAGCACCGACAGCAGACGGAGCAGACAGAGCGGATCGACAGCATGACGGAGGCAGACAGAGCACCGACAGCATGACGGAGGCAGACAGAGCAATCGACAGCATGACGGAGGCAGACAGAGCAATCGACAGCATGATTTGACGCAGACAGAGCACCGACAGCATGACGGAGGCAGCAGAGACGACAGCATGACGGAGGCAGACAGAGCACCGCAGCATGACGGAGGCAGACAGAGCACCGACAGCATGACGGAGGCAGACACCGACAGCATGACGGAGACAGAGCACCGACAGCATGACGGAGGCAGACAGAGCACCGACAGCATGACGGAGGCAGACAGAGCACCGACAGCATGACGGAGCAGACAGAGCATCGACAGCATGACGGATGCAGACAGAGCATCGACAGCATGACGGATGCAGACAGAGCATCGACAGCATGACGGAGGCAGACAGAGCACCGACAGCATGACTGACGACAGCATGACGGAGGCAGACAGAGCACCGACAGCATGACGGATGCAGACAGAGCACCGACAGCATGACGGATAGCAGACAGAGCACTCGACAGCATGACGGAGGCAGACAGAGCACCGACAGCATGACGGAGAGACAGAGCACGGACAGCATGACGGAGGCAGACAGAGCACCGACAGCATGACGGAGGCAGACAGAGCACTCGACAGCATGACGGAGGCAGACAGAGCAATCGACAGCATGATTGGAGGCAGACAGATAATCGACAGCATGACGGAGGCAGACAGAGCATCGACAGCATGACGGAGGCAGACAGAGCATCGACAGCATGATGGAGGCAGACAGAGCATCGACAGCATGACGGAGGCAGACAGAGCACCGACAGCATGACGGAGGCAGACAGAGCAATCGACAGCATGACGGAGGCAGACAGAGCACCGACAGCATGACGGAGTGCAGACAGAGCATCGACAGCATGACGGAGGCAGAGAGCAGACAGCATGACGGAGGCAGACAGAGCACCGGACAGCATGACGGAGGCAGACAGAGCATCGACAGCATGACGGAGGCAGACAGACAGAGCAATCGACAGCATGACGACGATGACGGAGGCAGACAGAGCACCGACAGCATGACGGAGGCAGACAGAGCACCGACAGCATGACGGAGGCAGACAGAGCACCGACAGCATGACGGAGGCAGACAGAGCAATCGACAGCATGACGGATAGCAGACAGAGCACCGACAGCATGACGGAGGCAGACAGATAATCGACAGCATGACGGATGCAGACAGAATCGAGCAGAGCATGACGGAGGCAGAGACAGATAACTGAGCATCGATAGCAGACAGAGCATCGACGCATGACGGATGCAGACAGAGCACCGACAGCATGACGGAGGCAGACAGAGCACCGCAGCATGACGGAGGCAGACAGAGCAGACAGCATGATTGGATGCAGACAGAGCATGACATGGGAGGCAGACAGAGCACTGACAGCATGACGGAAGGCAGACAGAGCGATCGACAGCATGACGGAGGCAGACAGAGCACTGACAGCATGATGGAGGCAGACAGCACCGACAGCATGACGGAGGCAGACAGATAATCGACAGCATGACGGATGCAGACAGAGCAACTGACAGCATGACGGAGGCAGACAGAGCATCGACAGCATGACGGAGGCAGACGACAGAGCACCGCAGCATGACGGAGGCAGACAGATAACCGCAGCATGACGGAGGCAGACAGAGCACCGCAGCATGACGGAGGCAGACAGAGCATCGACAGCATGACGGAGGCAGACAGAGCATCGACAGCATGACGGAGGCAGACAGAGCACCGACAGCATGACGGAGGCAGAGACAGAGCAATCGACAGCATGACGGATAGCAGACAGAGCATCGACAGGACGAGCACCGACAGCATGATTTGAGCAGACAGAGCACCGACAGCATGATGGGATGCAGACAGAGCACCGACAGCATGATGGAGGCAGACAGAGCATCGACAGCATGACGGAGGCAGACAGAGCACCGACAGCATGACGGAGTGCAGACAGAGCACTGACAGCATGCAGAGCAGACAGAGCACGACAGCATGACGGAGGCAGACAGAGCACCGACAGCATGACGGAGGAGACAGAGCACCGACAGCATGATGGAGCAGACAGAGCACCGACAGCATGACGGAGGCAGACAGAGCATTCGACAGCATGACGGATGCAGACAGAGCACCGACAGCATGACGGAGGCAGACAGAGCACCGACAGCATGACGGAGGCAGACAGAGCACCGACAGCATGACGGAGACAGACAGAGCACCGACAGCATGACGGAGCAGACAGAGCAATCGACAGCATGACGGAGGCAGACAGAGCACCGACAGCATGACGGAGCAGACAGAGCACCGACAGCATGATGGAGGCAGACAGAATCGCAGCATGACGGATAGCAGACAGAGCATCGACAGCATGACGGAGGCAGACAGAGCACCGACAGCATGACGGAGGCAGACAGAGCACCGACAGCATGACGGAGGCAGACAGAGCACTGACAGCATGATGGAGGCAGACAGAGCACCGACAGCATGACGGCAGAGAGCAGACAGCATGATGGAGAGACAGAGCACCGACAGCATGACGGAGGCAGACAGAGCACCGACAGCATGACGGAGGCAGACAGAGCAATCGACAGCATGACGGAGGCAGACAGAGCATTGACAGCATGATGGAGGTAGACAGAGCACTGACAGCATGACGGATGCAGACAGACAGAGCAATCGAGCATGACGGACAGCAGACGGATGTAGAGTAATCGACAGTATGACGGAGGTAGACAGAGTATCGACAGCATGACGGAGGCAGACAGAGCAACTGACAGCATGATGGAGGCAGACAGAGCATTGACAGCATGACGGAGGCAGACAGAGCACCGCAGCATGACGGGAGGCAGACAGAGCACCGACAGCATGACGGAGGCAGACAGAGCATCGCAGCATGACGGAGGCAGACAGAGCACCGACAGCATGACGGAGGCAGACAGATAATCGACAGCATGATGGATGCAGCAGAGCACCGACAGCATGACGGAGTGCAGACAGAGCACCGACAGCATGACGGAGGCAGACAGAGCAATCGACAGCATGACGGAGACAGACAGAGCACCGGACAGCATGACGGAGGCAGACAGAGCACCGACAGCATGACGGAGGCAGACAGAGCACCGACAGCATGACGGAGGCAGAGGCAGACAGCACCGACAGCATGACGGAGGCAGACAGAGCAATCGACAGCATGACATGATGGAGGCAGACAGAGCACCGACAGCATGACGGAGGCAGAGACAGCATGACGGAGGCAGACAGAGCACCGACAGCATGACGGAGGCAGACAGAGCACCGACAGCATGACGGAGGCAGACAGAGCATGATCGACAGCATGACGGATGCAGCATGAGAGACAATCGACAGCATGACGGAGAGCATCGACAGCATGACGGAGGCAGACAGAGCACCGACAGCATGACGGATGCAGACAGAGCACCGACAGCATGACGGAGGCAGACAGAGCACTGACAGCATGATGGAGGCAGACAGAGCACCGACAGCATGATGGAGGCAGACAGAGCACTGACAGCATGACGGAGTGCAGACAGAGCACTGACAGCATGACGGAGGCAGACAGAGCACCGACAGCATGACGGAGAGCAGCATGACAGCATGACGGAGGCAGACAGAGCATCGACAGCATGACGGATAGCAGACATGATAACGACAGCATGACGGAGGCAGACAGAGCACCGACAGCATGACGGAGGCAGACAGAGCATCGACAGCATGACGGAGGCAGACAGAGCACTGACAGCATGACGGAGGCAGAGCAGAGCATGATCGACAGCATGACGGATGCAGACAGAGTACGATTGAGGCAGCATGACGGAGGCAGACAGAGCACCGCAGCATGACGGAGGGATTGATCAGCATGACGGAGGCAGACAGAGCATCGACAGCATGACGGAGGCAGACAGAGCATCGACAGCATGACGGAGGCAGACAGATAATCGACAGCATGACGGAGGCAGACAGATAACCGACAGCATGACGGGAGGCAGACAGAGCAATCGACAGCATGACGGATAGCAGACAGAGCATTGACAGCATGACGGAGACAGACAGAGCACCGACAGCATGATGGAGGCAGACAGAGCACTGACAGCATGACGGAGGCAGACAGAGCACCGACAGCATGACGGAGGCAGACAGAGCACCGCAGCATGACGGAGGCAGACAGAGCAATCGACAGCATGACGGAGGCAGACAGAGCAACGACAGCATGACGGAGGCAGACAGAGCACCGACAGCATGACGGAGGCAGACAGAGCAATCGACAGCATGACGGAGGCAGACAGAGCATCGATGACGGAGGTAGACACCGACAGCATGACGGAGGCAGACAGAGCAATCGACAGCATGATTTGGACAGAGCACCGAGCATGACGGAGGCAGACAGAGCACCGACAGCATGACGGAGGCAGACAGAGCATCGACAGCATGACGGAGGCAGACAGAGCACGACAGCATGACGGAGGCAGACAGAGCACCGACAGCATGACGGAGGCAGACAGAGCACCGACAGCATGACGGAGGCAGACAGATAATCGACAGCATGACGGAGTGCAGACAGAGCACCGACAGCATGATGATGCAGACAGGCAGACAGAGCAGACAGAGCACTGACAGCATGACGGAGGCAGACAGAGCACCGACAGCATGACGGAGGCAGACAGAGCAATCGACAGCATGATGGAGGAGCAGACAGAGACAGAGCATGACGGAGGCAGACAGAGCACCGACAGCATGACGGAGGCAGACAGAGCAATCGACAGCATGACGGAGGCAGACAGAGCACCGACAGCATGACGGAGGCAGACAGAGCACCGACAGCATGACGGATGCAGACAGAGCAATCGACAGCATGACGCAGAGCAGACAGCAGACACAGACGATTGCAGCATGACGGAGGCAGACAGAGCACCGACAGCATGACGGATAGCAGACAGAGCATCGACAGCACGACGGAGGCAGACAGAGCACCGACAGCATGACGGAGGCAGACAGAGCAATCGACAGCATGACGGAGGCAGACAGAGCACCGACAGCATGACGGAGGCAGACAGAGCACCGACAGCATGACGGGATGCAGACAGAGCATTGACGGGACAGCATGACAGCATGACGGAGCAGCAGACACCGACAGCATGACGGATAGCAGACAGAGCACCGACAGCATGACGGAGGCAGACAGAGCACCGACAGCATGACGGAGGCAGACAGAGCACCGACAGCATGACGGAGGCAGACAGAGCAATCGACAGCATGACGGAGGCAGACAGAGCACCGACAGCATGACGGAGGCAGACAGAGCACCGACAGCATGACGGAGGCAGACAGAGCATCGACAGCATGATTTGGAGGCAGACAGAGCAATCGACAGCATGACGGGAGCAGACAGAGCACCGACAGCATGACGGAGGCAGACAGAGCACTGACAGCATGACAGCAGAGCACCACAGCATGCAGACAGAGCACCGCAGCATGACGGAGGCAGACAGAGCACCGACAGCATGACGGAGGCAGACAGAGCACCGACAGCATGATGGATAAGCAGACAGAGCATCGACAGCATGACGGAGGCAGACAGAGCACCGACAGCATGATGGAGTGCAGACAGAGCACCGACAGCATGACGGAGGCAGACAGAGCATCGACAGCATGACGGAGGCAGACAGAGCATCGACAGCATGATTTGGAGGCAGACAGAGCAACTGACAGCATGACGGAGGCAGACAGAGCACCGACAGCATGACGGAGGCAGACAGAGCATCGACAGCATGACGGAGGCAGACAGAGCATTGACAGCATGACGGAGGCAGAGAGCACCGACAGCATGATGGATGCAGACAGAGCACCGACAGCATGACGGAGGCAGACAGAGCACCGACAGCATGACGGGTGCAGACAGAGCATCGACAGCATGACGGGGCAGACAGATAATCGACAGCATGACGGAGGCAGACAGAGCAATCGACAGCATGAGCATGATGGAGGCAGACAGAGCATCGACAGCATGACGGAGTGCAGACAGAGCACCGACAGCATGACGGAGGCAGACAGAGCACCGACAGCATGACGGAGGCAGACAGAGCACCGCAGCATGACGGAGGCAGCAGACAGAGCATGACGGAGGCAGACAGAGCACTGAGATGACGGAGGCAGACAGAGCACCGACAGCATGATGGAGGCAGAGCACCGACAGCATGACGGAGTGCAGACAGAGCACCGACAGCATGACGGAGGCAGACAGAGCACCGACAGCATGACAGCAGACGAGAGGCAGACGGAGGCAGAGCACCGACAGCATGACGGAGGCAGACAGAGCACCGGCAGCATGACGGAGGCAGACAGAGCACCGACAGCATGACGGAGGCAGAGCACGACAGCATGACGGGAGGCAGACAGAGCACCAGGACAGCATGACGGAGGCAGACAGCATGGCCAGCAGCATGACGGAGGCAGACAGAGCATCGACAGCATGATTGGAGGCAGACAGAGCACGACAGCATGACGGAGGCAGACAGAGCACTGACAGCATGACGGAGGCAGACAGAGCACCGACAGCATGATTTGGATGCAGACAGAGCATCGACAGCATGACGGAGGCAGACAGAGCATCGACAGCATGACGGGAGGCAGACAGAGCACTTGACAGCATGACGGATAAGACAGAACTGACAGCATGACGGAGGCAGACAGAGCACCGACAGCATGATGGATGACAGAGCACCGACAGCATGACGGGAGCAGCAGAGACAGGAGGGGAGGCAGACAGCATGACTGGAGGCATCAGAGCACCGACAGCATGACGGAGGCAGACAGAGCACAGGACAGCATGACCCACCCACTTTGCAGACAGAGCACCGACAGCATGACGGAGCACCATGACAGAGCACCGACAGCATGACGGAGGCAGACAGAGCACCGACAGCATGACGGAGGCCAGACAGCACCGACAGCATGGGAGGCAGACAGAGACACCGACAGCATGACGGAGGCAGACAGAGCACCCAGGCAGACAGCATGACAGGATGCATGCAGACAGAGCACCGACAGCATGACGGAGGCAGACAGATAACTGACAGCATGACGGAGGCAGACAGAGAATCGACAGCATGAGGGAGGCAGGCAGAGCACCACAGCATGACGGAGCCAGACAGACAGCCCTGGGCCAGATGCAGACAGAGACGACAGCATGAAGAGATGCAGACAGAGCAATCGACAGCATGACGGAGGCAGACCAGATTTGACAGCATGACGGGTAGGCAGACAGAGCAATCGGACAAATGATGGAGGCAGAGAGCCCTGACAGCATGACGGAGTGCAGACAGAGCAATCGACAGCATGATGGAGGTAGACAGAGTACCGACAGACTTGATTGAGGTAGACGAGCGCAGCATGACGGAGGCAGCAGATCGACAGCATGACAGGAGCATGCAGACAGAGAACTGACAGCATGATGGAGGCAGACAGCACCGACAGCATGATTGAAATCAGAGCACCGACAGCATGACGGAGGCAGACAGATAATCGACAGCATGACGGAGCACTGATGAATCAGACAGCATGACGGAGGCAGACAGAGCACCGACAGCATGACGGAGGCAGACAGAGCACTGACAGCATGATTTGGAGGCAGACAGAGCACTGCAGCATGACGGAGTGCAGACAGAGCATTGACAGCATGACGGGATGCAGACAGAGCACCGACAGCATGATGGAGGCAGACAGAGCACTGACAGCATGACGGAGGCAGACAGAGCACTGACAGCATGATGGAGGCAGACAGAGCACGACAGCATGACGGAAAGACAGAGACCTTGACAGCATGACGGATATGCAGACAGACAATCGAGATAGATGACGGAGGCCAGAGCACCGACAGCATGACGGAGGCAGACAGAGCACTCGACAGCATGATTGAGCAGACTGTACAGAGCATTACAGCATGACGGACAGCAGCATGACATGATTTGAGGCAGACAGAGCACCGCAGCATGACGGAGGCAGACAGAGCACCACAGCATGATTTGCAGACAGAGCACCGCAGCATGACGGGATAGCAGACAGAGCACCGACAGCATGACGGAGGCAGACAGAGCACCGACAGCATGATTGGAGGCAGACAGAGCACCGACAGCATGACGGAGGCAGAGATCGACAGCATGACGGAGCAGACAGATAAATCGACAGCATGACGGAGGCAGACAGTCCCGACAGCATGAGGTAAAATGATAGCATGAGAGTGCAGACAGAACTGACAGCATGATGGAGGTAGACAGAGCACGCATGAGGAGAGCAGACAGCATGACGGACAGCAGAGACGGACAGCAGACCATTCAGCAGAGCACCGACAGCATGATGGAGGCAGACAGAGCAATCGACAGCATGACGGAGCAGACAGAGCATGTCCGACAGCATGACGGAGTGCAGACAGAGCACCGACAGCATGACGGAGGCAGGTGATCGACAGCATGAAACGGGCAGCATGACGGAGGCAGACAGAGCACCGACAGCATGACAGATGCAGAGCACGGTCCGACAGCATGATGGAGGCAGACAGAGCACTCGACAGCATGATGGGGCAGACAGAGAAGCAGACAGCATGACGGAGGCAGACAGAGCACAGGACAGCATGATGGAGGCAGACAGAGCACCTGACAGCATTTTGGAGGCAGACAGAGCAGCAGCACGAGGAGGCAGATTTTTTACCGACAGCATGACGGGATGCAGACAGAGAGGCAGACATCGACAGCATGATGGAGCGCAGAGCACCGACAGTGAGATGACGGGAGCGCAGACGAGCAGTGGCATGACGGAGGCAGACAGAGCACTGACAGCATGACGGAGGCAGACAGATAACAGGACAGCATGATGGATTCAGTAGTTCAGCATGAATCAGACAGCACCGACAGCATGACGGGATGCAGACAGAGAACTGACAGCATGATTAGGCAGACAGAGCAAGACAGCATGATGGAGGCAGACAGAGCACCGCAGCATGACGGATCAGACAGAGCACCGCAGCATGACGGAGGCAGACAGACTGACAGGACAGCTGATGACGGATGCAGACAGAGCATCGACAGCATGACGGAGGCAGAGCACCGACAGCATGATTTTCAGACAGAGCACCGCAGCATGACGGATGCAGACAGAGAATTCGACAGCATGACGGGGAGACAGAGCACCTGACAGCATGGGGATGCAGACTTTCGACAGCATGACGGGATAGCAGACAGAGCATCAAATGACGGAGGAGACAGAGCACCGACAGCATGACGGAGGCAGCAGACATTTTCCACCGGCAGCATGATAGGCAGACAGAGCACCGACAGCATGACGAGCAGACAGAGCATCGACAGCATGACGGAGGCAGACAGAGCACCGGGACAGCATGACGGAGGCAGACAGAGCACCGGACAGCATGATGGCGCAGACAGAGACAGCATGAAGGCAGACAGAGCAGCATGACGGACAGCATGATTTGACGGAGGCAGCAGAGCACTGACAGCATGACGGAGGCAGACAGAGCAATCGACAGCATGCATGGAGGCAGACAGAGCACCGACAGCATGACGGAGGGGAGGACAGAGCACCGGACAGCATGATGGGAGGCATGAGATTGCAGAGCACTGACACATGATTGACCGGACAGCAGAGCAGATTGACAGCATGACGGAGGCAGACAGACAGCATGACGGAGGCAGACAGAGCATGACAGCATGACGGAGTGCAGACAGAGCACCGACAGCATGACGGAGGCAGACAGAGAGCACCGACAGCATGACGGAGGCAGACAGAGCACTGACAGCATGATGGAGGTGCAGAGCACCGACAGCATGATGGAGGCAGACAGAGCACTGACAGCATGACGGAGGCAGACAGATAATCGACAGCATGAGGCAGGGAGGCAGACAGAGCACCGACAGCATGACGGAGATAGACAGAGCACCGACAGCATGACGGATGCAGACAGAGCACCGCAGCATGACGGAGGCAGACAGAGACAGAATCGACAGCATGACGGAGGCAGACAGAGCACCGACAGCATGATTTGAGCAGCAGACAGATGATGGAGGCAGACAGAGCACCGACAGCATGATGGAGGTAGACAGAGCACTGACAGCATGACTGGAGGCAGCAGAGCATCGACAGCATGACGGATGCAGACAGAGCATGACGGAGGCAGACAGAGCAGACAATCGACAGCATGACGGAGGCAGACAGAGCATCGACAGCATGACGGAGCACGATAATCGACAGCATGACAGAGGCATGGCAATCAGACAGCAGCATGACGGAGTGCAGACAGAGCACCGACAGCATGATGGAGGCAGACAGAGCATCGACAGCATGACGGATAGAGCACCAGACAGAGAGTGCAGAGCACCGACAGCATGACGGAGACAGCAGACAGAGCACCGACAGCATGACGGAGTGCAGACAGAGCACCGACAGCATGACGGAGGCAGACAGAGCATTGGACAGCATGACGGAGGCAGACAGAGCAATCGACAGCATGACGGGGCAGACAGAGCACCGACAGCATGACGGAGGCAGACAGAGCACCGCTGCATGATAGCAGACAGAGCACCGACAGCATGACGGAGGCAGACAGAGCACCGACAGCATGATGGAGGCAGACAGAGCACCGACAGCATGACGGAGGCAGACAGAGCACCGACAGCATGATGGAGGTAGAGACAGAGCACCGATTGCGCATGACGGAGGCAGACAGAGCACAGCATGTGACGGAGGCAGATTGAGCAATCGACAGCATGACGGGATAGCAGATAAGACAGATGACACTGACAGCATGACGGAGGCAGACAGAGCAATCGACAGCATGACGGAGGCAGACAGAGAACTGACAGCATGACGGAGGCAGACAGAGCATGACGGAGGCAGACAGAGCATGACGGATGCAGACAGAGCACCGACAGCATGACGGGAGGCAGACAGAGCATCGACAGCATGACGGAGAGACAGACAGAGCATGATGGAGGTAGACAGGACAGCATGATGGAGGTAGAGGCAGAGCACAGATAATCGACAGCATGACGGAGGCAGACAGAGCATCGACAGCATGACGGAGGCAGACAGAGCACCGCAGCATGACGGAGGCAGAGGCAGACGACGGAGGCAGATAATCGACAGCATGACGGAGCAGACAGAGCACCGACAGCATGACGGAGGCAGACAGAGCACCGACAGCATGACGGATGGAGGCAGACAGAGCACCGACAGCATGATGGGAGGTAGAGCAATAACCGACAGCATGACGGAGGCAGACAGAGCACCGACAGCATGATTTGGAGGCAGACAGAGCAATCGACAGCATGATGAGGCAGACAGAGCAATTGACAGCATGACGGATGCAGACAGAGCAATCGACAGCATGACGGAGGCAGACAGACATCGACAGCATGACGGGATAGACAAGAGCAGCAGCATGACGGAGGCAGACAGAGCAATGACAGCATGATGGAGGCAGACAGAGCACCGACAGCATGACGGAGTGCAGACAGAGCACGGACAGCATGACGGAGGCAGACAGAGCACTGACAGCATGACGGAGGCAGAGCACCGACAGCATGACGGAGGCAGACAGAGCAATCACAGCATGACGGAGGCAGACAGAGCACCGCAGCATGACGGAGGCAGACAGAGCACTGACAGCATGATGGAGGCAGACAGAGCACCGACAGCATGATTTGAGGCAGACAGAGCACCAGACAGCATGACGGAGGCAGACAGAGCACCGACAGCATGACGGAGGCAGACAGAGCACCGCGATGACGGAGGGCAGCATGACGGGAGGCAGACAGAGCAATCGACAGCATGACGGAGGCAGACAGAGCATCGACAGCATGACGGAGTGCAGACAGAGCACCGACAGCATGATTTGCATAACTGACAGCAGACAGAGCAATCGCAGCATGACGGAGGCAGACAAGAGCACCGACAGCATGACGGATGCAGACAGAGCACCGGCAGCCGGACAGAGCATCAGACAGCATGACGGAGGCAGACAGAGCACCACAGCATGACGGAGGTAGACAGAGACAGAGCACAGAGTGACAGCATGACGGAGGCAGACAGAGCACCGACAGCATGATGGGATGCAGACAGAGCACCGACAGCATGACGGAGGCAGACAGAGCACCGACAGCATGACGGAGCAGATTGACAGAGCACCGACAGCATGACGGAGGCAGACAGAGCATGACCGACAGCATGACGGAGGCAGACAGAGCACCGACAGCATGATTTGGGAGACAGAGCACCGACAGCATGACGGGCGCAGACAGAGCACCGACAGCATGACGGGAGGCAGACAGAGCACCGACAGCATGATTTGAGGCAGACAGATAATCGACAGCATGACGGAGGCAGACAGAGCATCGACAGCATGACGGAGGCAGACAGAGCATCGACAGCATGACGGAGGCAGAGAGCACCGACAGCATGACGGAGGCAGACAGACATCGACAGCATGACGGAGGTAGACAGAGCACCGACAGCATGATTGAGGCAGACAGAGCACCACAGCATGACGGAGCAGACGAGCACCGCATGATTTGAGGCAGACAGAGCACTGACAGCATGACGGAGGCAGATTAAGAGCATCGGCAGCATGACGGAGGCAGACAGAGCACCGACAGCATGACGGAGGCAGATTAAGAGCACCGACAGCATGACAGATAAGGCAGACAGAGCACCGACAGCATGACGGAGGCAGCAGAGCACCGACAGCATGACGGAGGCAGACAGAGCATCGACAGCATGACGGATGCAGACAGACAATCGACAGCATGATTTGGGGGAGACAGAGCACCGCAGCATGACGGAGGCAGACAGATAATCGACAGCATGACGGAGGCAGACAGAGCACCACAGCATGACGGAGGCAGAGCACCGACAGCAATGACGGAGTGCAGACAGATAATCGACAGCATGATTGCAGACAGAGGCAGACAGAGCAGAGCATCGACAGCATGATGGAGGCAGACAGAGCACCGACAGCATGACGGATGCAGACAGAGCATGACGGATAGACGACAGCATGACGGAGGCAGACAGACACCACAGCATGACGGAGGCAGACATGAGCACCGACAGCATGACGGATGCAGACAGAGCACCGACAGCATGACGGAGTGCAGACAGAGCACCGACAGCATGATGGAGGTGCAGACGAGCACCGACAGCATGATGGAGGCAGACAGAGCACCGACAGCATGACGGAGGCAGACAGAGAACTGACAGCATGATGGGCAGACAGAGCACCGACAGCATGACGGAGGCAGACAGAGACTGACAGCATGATTTGAGGCAGACAGAGCAATCGGACAGCATGACGGAGGCAGACAGAGCACTGACAGCATGACGGAGGCAGACAGAGTACTGACAGCATGACGGGATGCAGAGCACCGACAGCATGACGGAGGCAGAGCAGGACAGCATGATTTGGATGCAGACAGAGCACCGACAGCATGACAGACAGAGCACCGACAGCATGATGGAGGCAGACAGAGCACCGCAGCATGATGGAGGTAGACAGATACCGACAGCATGACGGACAGAGCAGACACATGATGGAGGTAGACCATTGACAGCATGATGGAGGCAGACAGAGCACCGCAGCATGACGGATAAGAAGAGCAGACAGCATGACGGAGGCAGCAGCATGACAGCATGACGGCAGACAGACAGAGCAACTGACAGCATGACGGAGGCAGACAGAGCACCGACAGCATGACGGAGGCAGACAGAGCATCGACAGCATGACGGAGGCAGACAGAGCACGACAGCATGACGAGCAGACAGATAATTGACAGCATGATGGAGGCAGACAGAGTACCGACACATGATTTGAGGCAGACAGAGCATCGATCAGCATGACGGAGACAGACAGAGCACCGACAGCATGACGGAGGCAGACGAGCAGATCGACAGCATGATTTGATGCAGAGAGAACCGACAGCATGACGGAGGCAGACAGAGCACCGACAGCATGACGGAGGCAGACAGAGCACCGACAGCATGACGGAGGCAGACAGAGAACTGACAGCATGACGGGATAGCAGAGCACCGGACAGCATGACGGAGGCAGACAGATAATCGACAGCATGATTGGAGGCAGAGAGCATTGACAGCATGATTTGCAGACAGAGCAATCGACAGCATGACGGAGGCAGACAGAGCATCGACAGCATGACGGAGGCAGACAGAGCACCGACAGCATGACGGAGGCAGACAGAGCACCGACAGCATGACGGAGCAGCAGACAGAGCACCGACGCATGACGGAGGCAGACAGAGCACCGCAGCATGACGGAGGCAGACAGAGCACCGACAGCATGACGGAGGCAGACAGACAATCGACAGCATGACGGAGGCAGACAGAGCACCGACAGCATGACGGAGGCAGACAGAGCATCGACAGCATGACGGAGGCAGAGCACCTGACAGCATGACGGAGGCAGACAGAGCATCGACAGCATGACGGAGGCAGACAGACACCGACAGCATGACGGAGGCAGACAGAGCACCGACAGCATGACGGAGGCAGACAGAGCACCGACAGCATGACGGAGGGCAGACAGAGCACCACAGCATGACGGAGGCAGACAGAGCACCGAGCATGATTTGATGCAGACAGAACCGACAGCATGAGGAGGCAGACAGAGCAATCGACAGCATGACGGGGCAGACAGAGCACCGAGCATGGGACAGCATATCGGCGCATGATTTGGAGCACGAGTACGGACAGCATGATTTGGAGACAGAGCACCGACAGCATGACGGGAGGCAGACAGAGCACCGACAGCATGACGGAGGCAGACAGAGCATCGACAGCATGACGGAGGCAGACAGAGCACCGACAGCATGACGGAGGCAGACAGAGCACTGACAGCATGACGGAGGCAGACAGAGCAATCGACAGCATGACGGAGGCAGACAGAGCACCGACAGCATGACGGAGGCAGACAGAGTACCTGACAGCATGACGGAGGCAGACAGAGCATCGACAGCATGATTGGGGCAGACAGAGCACCGACAGCATGACGGAGGCAGACAGAGCACCGACAGCATGATGGAGGCAGACAGAGCACCGACAGCATGATGGAGGCAGACAGAGCACCGACAGCATGACGGAGGCAGAGAGCAGACAGCATGATTGGAGGCAGAGCACCGACAGCATGACGGAGGCAGACAGAGCACCGCAGCATGACGGACAGCAGACAGAGCACGGACAGCATGACGGAGGCAGACAGAGAACTGACAGCATGACGGAGGCAGAGCAGACAGCATGATGGAGGCAGACAGAGCACCGACAGCATGACGACAGAGCATTGACAGCATGATGGAGGCAGACAGAGCATGATGGAGGCAGACAGAGCAATCGACAGCATGACGGAGGCAGACAGAGCATCGACAGCATGACGGGAGGCAGACAGAGCAGACAGATGATGGAGGCAGACAGAGCACTGACAGCATGATGGAGGCAGACAGAGCACCGACAGCATGACGGAGGCAGACAGAGCACCGACAGCATGATGGAGGCAGACAGAGCACAGTATGATGGTGTATGATGGAGGTAGACAGAGTACCGACAGCATGATGGAGGCAGACAGAGCACCGCAGCATGACGGAGTGCAGACAGAGCACTGACAGCATGACGGAGGCAGACAGAGTACTGACAGCATGATGGAGGCAGACAGAGCACCGACATTATGATGGAGGTAGACAGAGCACTGACAGCATGATGGAGGTAGACAGAGCACTGACAGCATGATGGATAGACAGAGCACCGACAGCATGATGGAGGCAGACAGAGAAATTGACAGCATGACGGAGGTAGACAGAGCATCGACAGCATGACGGAGGCAGACAGAGCATTGACAGCATGACGGGAGACAGAGCACCGACAGCATGACGGAGGCAGACAGAGCACCGACAGCATGACGGAGGTGAAAGACAGAGCACCGACAGCATGACGGAGGCAGTATGAGAGCAGAGCACGACAGCATGACGGATGTGAAGTAGACAGAGCACCGACAGCATGACGGAGGCAGACAGAGCACTCGACAGCATGATGGAGGTAGCAGAGCATTGACAGCATGACGGGAGGTAGACAGAGTACTGACAGCATGATGGAGGCAGACAGAGCACCGACAGCATGATGGAGGCAGACAGAGCACTGACAGTATGATGGAGGCAGACAGAGCACTGACAGTATGATGGAGGCAGACAGAGTACTGACAGCATGATGGAGGCAGACAGAGCACTGACAGCATGATGCAGACAGATAATCTGACAGCATGATGGAGGCAGACGGAGCAGACAGCGATGAGATAGACAGATCGATTGCTACGACAGGCAGACGACAGCATGATGGAGGCAGACAGAGCACCGACAGCATGACGGATAAGAGCAGAGCACCGCAGCATGACGGAGGCAGACAGAGAACTGACAGCATGACGGAGGCAGACAGAGCATGCAGCAGCATGACGGGATAGGCAGACAGTGAGCATGATGGAGACAGAGCATGACGGAGGCAGACAGACTGACAGATGATCGACAGCATGACGGAGGCAGACAGAGTATCGACAGCATGACGATTTGATAGAGACAGAGCACCGACAGCATGACGGATGCAGACAGATATCGACAGCATGATGGAGTGCAGAGTACTGCAGCATGATGGAGGCAGAGCGACACTGATAGCATGATGGAGGCAGACAAGAGCACCGACAGCATGACGGAGGCAGACAGAGCACCGACAGCATGATGGAGGCAGACAGAGCAATCGACAGCATGACGGAGTATGCAGACAGAGCACCGACAGCATGATGGAGGTAGACAGAGTACTGACAGCATGATGGACAGACAGAGCACTGACAGTATGATGGGATGCACAGAGTACTGACAGCATGACGGAGGCAGGCAGAGCATTGACAGCATGACGGAGGTAGACAGAGCATCGACAGCATGACGGAGGCAGACAGATTTGACAGCATGACGGAGCAGACAGAGCACCGACAGCATGATTTGGACGGCAGACAGATAAATCGACAGCATGATGGAGGCAGACAGTAGCACGACAGCATGACGGAGGCAGACAGAGCTGACAGCATGATGGAGGCAGAGCAGCACTGCTGCGGAGGCAGACAGAGCACCGACAGCATGACGGAGGCAGACAAGAGCACCGACAGTATGATGGAGGAGAGTAGACAGAGTAGACGACAGCATGATTTGAGCAGACAGAGCATCGACAGCATGACGATGGAGGCAGAGCACCGACAGCATGACGGAGGCAGACAGAGCACCGACAGTATGACGGATGGAGGCAGACAGAGCACCGACAGCATGACGGAGGCAGACAGAGCATCGACAGCATGACGGAGGCAGACAGAGCACCGACAGCATGACGGAGGCAGACAGTATGAAGAGCACCGACAGCATGATTTGGAGGCGTAGACAGAGCAGATAACTGACAGCATGATGGAGGCAGACAGAGCACCGACAGCATGACGGAGGCAGACAGAGCACCGACAGCATGACGGAGGCAGAGCAGACAGCATATATGAGGCAGAAGAGCACCGCAGCATGACGGAGGCAGACAGAGAGCAATCGACAGCATGACAGTATGAGGCAGACAGAGTACCGACAGCATGACGGAGGCAGACAGAGCACCGACAGCATGACGGAGGCAGACAGATAAGAGCACTGCAGCATGACGGAGGTAGACAGAGCACTGACAGCATGACGGAGGCAGACAGAGCACCGACAGCATGATTGGAGGCAGACAGAGCACCGACAGCATGATGGAGGCAGACAGAGCACTCGACAGCATGACGGAGGCAGACAGAGCACCGACAGCATGACGGAGGCAGACAGAGCACCGACAGCATGACGGAGAGCAGAGACTGACGGAGAGAGCAAGTGACAGCATGACGGAGTAGCAGAGCACCGACAGCATGACGGAGGCAGACAGAGCATTGACAGTATGATGGAGGCAGACAGAGTACCGACAGCATGATGGAGGCAGACAGAGCACTGACAGTATGATTGAGGCAGACAGAGTACTGACAGCATGACGGACTGCAGACAGAGCAGTACGACAGTATGACGGATGCAGACAGAGCAGAGTATGATCGACAGAGCAATCGACGCATGACGGAGGCAGAGACAGAGCACCTGACAGCATGACGGAGGCAGACAGAGCACCGACAGCATGATGGAGGCAGACAGAGCAACGGGACAGCATGACGGAGGCAGACAGAGCACCTGACAGCATGATGGAGGCAGACAGAGCACCGACAGTATGACGGGAGGCAGACAGAGTATTGACAGCATGACGGAGGCAGGACAGAGCACTGACAGCATGATGGAGGTAGACAGAGTATCGACAGCATGACGGAGGCAGACAGAGCACTGACAGCATGATGGAGTGCAGACAGAGTATTGACAGCATGATGGAGGTAGACAGAGCACTGACAGCATGATGGAGGTGCAGACAGAGTACCGACAGCATGACGGGAAGACAGATGACGGAGGTGAGCTAAGAGCATTGACAGTATGATGCAGAGTGCAGAGCATTGACAGCATGATGGAGGCAGACAGAGTACTGACAGTATGACGGAGTGCAGACAGAGTACGACAGCATGATGGAGGCAGACAGTACTGACAGTATGATGGAGGTAGAGTACTGACAGTATGATGATGCAGACAGAGCACCGACAGCATGATGGAGGCAGACAGAGCAATCGACAGCATGACGGATGCAGACAGAGCACTGACAGTATGACGGAGGTAGACAGAGCACCGGACAGCATGACGGGAGGCAGACAGAGCATCGACAGCATGACGGAGGCAGACAGAGTACTGACAGCATGATGGAGGCAGACAGAGCACTGACAGCATGATTGGAGTGCAGACAGAGCACTGACAGCATGACGGAGGCAGAGCACCACAGCATGACGGAGGCAGACAGAGCACCGACAGCATGACGGGAGACAGAGACTGAGAGTATGATCGACAGCATGACGGATGAGAGGTAGAGCAAGCACTGACAGTATGACGGAGGCAGACAGAGCACCGACAGCATGATGGAGGTAGACAGAGCACTGACAGCATGATGGAGGCAGACAGAGAAGACAGCATGATGGAGGTAGACAGAGCACAGCATGACGGGAGGCAGACAGAGCACCGCAGCATGACGGAGGCAGACAAGAGTACCGACAGCATGATGGCAGTAGAGCAGATACGACGGACAGCATGACGGAGGCAGACAGAGCATTGACAGCATGATGGAGGCAGACAGAGCACTGACAGCATGATGGAGATCAGCAGACAGAGCACTGACAGCATGATGGAGGTAGACAGAGCATCGACAGCATGACGGAGGTAGACAGAGCACCGACAGCATGATGGATAGCAGAGCACTGACAGCATGATGGAGGTAGACAGAGCACTGACAGCATGATGGATGAGTACTCGACAGCATGACGGGAGGCAGAGCAATCGGACAGTATGATGGAGGTAGACAGAGTACTGACAGTATGATGGAGGTAGACAGAAATACTGACAGTATGATGGAGGCAGAGACAGAGTACTGACTGCATGATGGAGGCAGACAGATAACTGACAGTATGATGGAGGCAGACAGAGTATGATCGACAGTATGATGGAGGTAGACAGAGCACTGACAGCATGATGGAGGCAGACAGAGCTGACAGCATGATGGATGCAGACAGAGCACCGGCAGCATGATGGAGGCAGACAGAGCACCGACAGTATGATGACGGATTACTGAGTAGACAGAGCAATTCGACAGCATGACGGAGACAGACAGAGCACCGACAGCATGACGGAGGCAGACAGAGCACCGACAGCATGACGGAGGCAGACAGAGTACTGACAGCATGACGGAGGCAGACAGAGCACCGCAGCATGACGGAGGTAGACAGAGCATGACAGTATGATGACGGATGACTGGGATTGGAGACAGAGCAGTATGACGGACAGACAGAGTACTGACAGTATGACGGAGAGACATCTGACAGTATGCATGACGGATAAGAAATGATGGAAGAGCAAGCTGACAGCATGACAGGCAGACACTGACAGTATGAGCAGACAGAGCATCGACAGCATGATGGAGGCAGACAGAGCATTGACAGCATGATGGAGGCAGACAGAGCACTGACAGCATGATGGAGGTAGACAGAGCACTGACAGCATGATTGGAGGTAGACAGAGCACTGACAGCATGATGGGGGACAGAGTACTACAGCATGATGGAGGCAGACAGAGCACCGACAGCATGATGGAGGCAGACAGAGTACTGACAGCATGATGGAGGCAGACAGAGCACCGACAGCATGATGGAGGCAGCATGAGCACCGACAGCATGATGGAGGCAGACAGAGCACTGACAGCATGATGGAGGCAGACAGAGCACTGACAGCATGATGGAGGCAGACAGAGCACTGACAGCATGATGGAGGTAGACAGAGCACCTGACAGCATGATCGACAGTATGCAGACAGAGTACTGACAGCATGATGGAGGCAGACAGAGCATTGACAGCATGATGGGGCAACAGAGCACCGACAGCATGATGGAGCAGCAGAGTACTGACAGCATGACGGAGGCAGACAGAGCACCGACAGCATGATGGAGGCAGACAGAGTACTCGACAGCATGACGGAGGCAGACAGATGATCGCAGCATGATGGATATGACAGAGCAACTCGACAGCATGATGGAGCAGACAGAGCACCGCAGCATGATGGAGGCAGACAGAGCACGACAGCATGACGGGAGGCAGACAGAGTACCGACAGCATGACGGAGGCAGACAGAGCACTGACAGCATGATGGAGTGCAGAGCACCGACAGTGGCATGACGGAGGCAGACAGAGCACCGACAGCATGATGGAGGCAGACAGAGCACTGACAGCATGACGGAAGTAGACAGAGCACTGACAGCATGACGGAGGCAGACAGAGTACTGACAGCATGACGGAGGCAGACAGAGCACTGACAGCATGACGGATGACGGGCAGACAGAGCACTGACAGCATGATGGAGGCAGACAGAGCACCGACAGCATGATGGGAGCAGACAGAATACTGACAGCATGATGGAGACAGAGACCGACAGCATGATGGAGCAGACAGAGCACCGCAGCATGACGGAGGCAGACAGCATACTGCAGTATGACAGGAAACAGCATGACGGGTATGCAGACAGAGCACGGACAGCATGATGGAGTAGCAGAGCACTGACAGCATGACGGAGCAGACAGTTTTGACAGTATGATGGAGGAGGCAGAGTACCGGGTAGGCAGATGACATATGACGGGCAGACATCGAGCATACTGACAGCATGACAGGATGCTAAGACAGAGTACTGACAGCATGACGGTGAGCAGACTGACATCGACAGGATGACGGAGGCAGACAGAGTACTGACAGCATGATGGAGGTAGACAGCATGACGGGGACAGACAGAGCATGACAGTATGATGGAGGTAGACAGAGTACTGACAGCATGATGGAGGCAGACAGAGCACTGACAGCATGACGGAGGAGACAGAGCACCGACAGCATGACGGAGGCAGACAGAGCACCGACAGCATGACGGAGGCAGACAGAGCATCGACAGCATGATGGGAGCAGACAGAGCACCGACAGCATGATGAGGTAGACAGAGTATCGACAGCATGATGGAGGCATGAGAGCACCGACAGCATGACGGAGGGCAGACAGAGCACCGACAGCATGATGGAGGCAGACAGATAATCGACAGCATGACGGAGGCAGACAGATAACTGACAGCATGATGGAGGCAGAGCACCACAGCATGACGGAGGCAGACAGAGCACATATGACAGACAGATAATGACGGAGGCAGACAGAGCACCGACAGCATGATGGAGGCAGACAGAGCACCGACAGCATGACGGATAGCAGACAGAGCACCGACAGCATGACGGAGCAGACAGAGCACCGACAGCATGACGGGAGGCAGACAGAGCACCGACAGCATGACGGGAGGCAGACAGAGCACTGACAGCATGACGGAGTGCAGACAGAGCAATCGACAGCATGACGGAGACAGACAGAGCAATCGACAGCATGACGGGATGCAGATGAGCATCGCAGCATGATAATGATCAACAGCATCGCAGCATGACGGAGGCAGACAAGAGACCGCAGCATGACGGATGCAGACAGAGCACTGACAGCATGATTGAGTGGCAGAGCACCGACAGCATGACGGAGGCAGACAGAGCACTCGACAGTATGACGGGCAGAGCACACAGCATGAGCACCGACAGCATGATAGCAGGATAGCAGACAGAGTACTGACAGCATGACGGAGGCAGACAGAGCACGACAGCATGACGGATGGAGGTAGACAGAGCACCGACAGCATGACGGAGGCAGACAGAGTATCGACAGCATGACGGATAGCAGAGCACCGCAGTATGATGAGGTAGCAGAGTACCGACAGCATGACGGAGGCAGACAGAGTACCGATGGAGGTGACGGATAGCAGACAGATGATGGAGGTAGACAGCATGACAGTATGAGGCAGACGAGCAATCGACTGACAGTATGATGAGGCAGACAGAGTACGACAGCATGATGGAGGCAGACAGAGTACTGACATCATGATGGAGGCAGACAGAGTAACTGACAGCATGATGGAGGTAGACAGAGTACTGACAGCATGATGGAGGTGAACAGAGCAATCGACAGCATGACGGAGGCAGACAGAGCATCGACAGCATGACGGAGGCAGACAGAGCATCGACAGCATGACGGATGCAGACAGAATCGACAGCATGACGGAGGCAGACAGAGCACCGCAGCATGACGGATGCAGACAGAGCATCGACAGCATGACGGGCAGAAAGCAACAGAGCATGACGACAGAAGAGCACCGACGGATGCAGACAGAGCATCGACAGCATGACGGAGGCAGACAGAGCACTGACAGCATGATGGAGCAGACAGAGCACTGACAGCATGATGGAGGCAGACAGAGTACTGACAGCATGATGGAGGTAGACAGAGCACCGACAGCATGACGGAGGCAGACAGAGCAATCGACAGCATGACAGTATGATGGCAGACAGAGCAATCGACAGCATGACGGAGCAGACAGAGCACCGCAGCATGACGGAGGCAGACAGAGCACCGACAGCATGACGGAGGCAGACAGAGCACCGCAGCATGACGGAGGCAGACAGACGACAGCATGACGGAGCAGCAGAGACTGACAGCATGACGGATAAGAGACAGAGCAATCGACAGCATGATTTGGAGAGCAGACAGAGCACCGACAGCATGACGGAGCAGACAGAAATCGACAGCATGACGGAGGCAGACAGAGCACCGACAGCATGATGGAGGCAGACAGATAATCGACAGCATGATGGATGCAGACAGAGACACTAGAGGAAATGAGACAGCATGACGGAGGTAGACAGAGCATTGACAGCATGACGGAGGCAGACAGAGCACCGACAGCATGACGGAGGCAGACAGAGCACCGACAGCATGACGGAGCAGACAGAGCACCGACAGCATGACGGAGGTAGACAGAGCACTGACAGCATGATGGAGGCAGACAGAGCACCGACAGCATGACGGAGGCAGACAGAGCACTGACAGCATGACGGAGGTAGACAGAGCACTGACAGCATGATGGAGGCAGACAGAGCACTGACAGCATGACGGAGGCAGACAGAGCACCGCAGCATGATGGAGGCAGACAGAGCACCGACAGCATGATGAGTATGAGGTAGACAGAGCACCGCAGCATGATGGAGGCAGACAGAGTTTTGACAGCATGATGGAGGCAGACAGAGCACTGACAGCATGATGGAGGCAGACAGAGCATCGACAGCATGATTGGAGGCAGACTGACAGTATATGATAGACAGCATGACAGTATGATGGAGGCACCGACAGTATGATGGAGGCAGACACCGACAGCATGATGGAGGCAGACAGAGCACTCGACAGCATGATGGAGGCAGACAGAGCAATCGACAGCATGACGGAGGCAGACAGAGCAATCGACAGCATGACGGAGGCAGACAGAGCAATCGACAGCATGATTGGATAGCAGACAGAGCACCGACAGCATGACGGAGGCAGACAGATACTGACAGCATGACGGAGGCAGACAGAGTATGATCGACAGCATGACGGATGGAGGTAGACAGATAACTGACAGCATGACGGAGGCAGCAGAGCACCGACAGCATGACGGAGGCAGAGCACCGACAGCATGATGGATGCAGAGTACTGACAGCATGACGGGAGGCAGACAGAGCACCGCAGCATGACGGAGGCAGACAGAGCACCGACAGCATGACGGACGGACAAGGACTGACAGCATGACGGAGGTAGACAGAGCATCGACAGCATGACGGGAGGCAGACAGAGCACTGACAGCATGACGGAGGCAGACAGAGCACCGGGACAGCATGACGGAGGCAGACAGAGTATCGACAGCATGATTTGGAGGCAGACAGAGCACTGACAGCATGACGGAGAGCAGACAGAGCACCGACGCATGAGCAGACAGAGCACCGCAGCATGACGGAGGCAGACAGAGCAATGACAGCATGACGGAGGCAGACAGAGCACCGACAGCATGACGGAGGCAGATGAGAGACAATGACGACAGCATGACGGGAGGCAGACAGAGCACTGACAGCACCAGACAGAGTACTGACAGCATGACGGAGGCAGACAGATCGACAGCATGACGGAGACAAAGACAGTATGATGGAGGCAGACAGCATGACAGCGATGATAAGACAGAGCACCGACAGTATGACGGAGGCAGACAGAGCACCGACAGCATGACGGATGATGCAGACAGAGCAATCGACAGCATGACGGATGCAGAGCATCGACAGATGATGGAAGACAGAGCACCGACAGCATGACGGAGGCAGACAGAGCACTCGACAGCATGACGGAGGCAGACAGAGCACCGACAGCATGACGGAGGCAGACAGAGCACCGACAGCATGACGGAGGCAGACAGAGCACCGACAGCATGACGGAGGCAGACAGAGCTGACCGACAGCATGACGGATTGACAGACAGAGCACTGACAGCATGATTAGAGCACCGCAGACAGGACAGAGCACCGACAGCATGACGGAGGCAGACAGAGCACCGACAGCATGACGGAGGCAGACAGAGCACCGACAGCATGACGGAGGCAGACAGAGCACCGACAGCATGATGGCAGACAGAGCAATCGACAGTATGATGGAGTGCAGACAGAGCACCGACAGCATGACGGATGCAGAGCAGAGCATGACCGACAGCAGCATGATTTGGAGGCAGACAGAGCAATCGACAGCATGATGGAGGCAGACAGAGCACGACAGCATGACGGAGCAGACAGAGCAATCGCAGCATGATGGGAGGCAGACAGAGCACTGACAGCATGACGGATAGCAGACAGAGCACCGACAGCATGACGGAGGCAGACAGAGCACCGACAGCATGACGGAGCAGACAGAGAACTGACAGCATGACGGAGGCAGACAGAGCACCGACAGCATGACGGAGGCAGACAGAGTACTGACAGCATGACGGAGGCAGACAGAGCACTCGACAGCATGACGGAGGCAGACAGAGCACCGACAGTATGACGGAGGCAGACAGAGCAATCGACAGCATGACGGAGGCAGACAGAGCACCGACAGCATGACGGACAGAGCAGACAGCATGAGATGCAGAGCACCGACAGCATGATGGACGGATACTGACAGCATGACAGAGCACCGACAGCATGACGGAGGCAGACAGAGCACCGACAGCATGACGGAGGCAGACAGAGCATCGACAGCATGACGGAGGCAGACAGAGCAATCGACAGCATGACGGAGGCAGACAGAGCACCGACAGCATGAGGAGACAGATAATGACAGCATGACGTCCTGCAGACAGAGCATCGACAGCATGACGGAGGCAGACAGAGCACCGACAGCATGACGGAGGCAGACAGAGCACCGCAGCATGACGGAGGCAGACAGAGCAATCGACAGCATGACGGAGGCAGACAGAGCACTGACAGCATGACGGAGGCAGACAGAGCACCGGACAGCATGACGGAGTAGCAGAGCACTGACAGCATGACGGAGGCAGACAGAGCACCGACAGCATGACGGAGGCAGACAGAGCACCGACAGCATGATGGATAAGACAGAGCAATCGACAGCATGACGGAGGCAGACAGAGCACTGACAGCATGACGGAGGCAGACAGAGCAATGACAGCATGACGGAGGCAGACAGAGCACTGACAGCATGATGGAGGCAGACAGAGCATCTGACAGCATGATGGAGGCAGACAGAGTACTGACAGCATGACGGAGGCAGACAGAGCACGACAGCATGACGGATGCAGACAGAGCACTGACAGCATGATGGAGGCAGACAGAGACCGACAGCATGACGGAGGCAGACAGAGCACCGACAGCATGATGGAGGCAGACAGAGAATCGACAGCATGACGGAGGCAGACAAGAGCACCGACAGCATGACGGAGGCAGACAGAGCAATCGACAGCATGACGGAGGCAGACAGAGCACGACAGCATGACGGAGGCAGACAGAGCAGACAGCATGACGGATGCAGAGACCGACAGCATGACGGAGGCAGACATGACCGACAGCATGGGAGGCAGACAGCAGAGAATCGACAGCATGACGGAGGCAGACAGAGCAATCGACAGCATGACGGAGGCAGACAGAGCACCGACAGCATGACGGAGGCAGACAGAGCACCGACAGCATGATTTGGAGGCAGACAGACACGCAGCATGACGGAGCAGACAGAGCACTGACAGCATGACGGATGCAGAGACAGCATGAGCAGACAGAGCACTGACAGCATGACGGAGGCAGACAGAGCACGACAGCATGACGGAGGCAGACAGAGCACCGACAGCATGACGGAGGCAGACAGAGCACCGACAGCATGACGGAGGCAGACAGAGCACCGACAGCATGAGCAGAGACGGAGGTATGCAGACAGAGCAAATCGACAGCATGACGCATGCAGACAGGACAGCATGACAGCGAGATAATCGACAGCATGACGGAGGCAGACAGAGCAATCGCAGCATGACGGAGGCAGACCGCAGCATGACGGAGGCAGACAGAGCATCGACAGCATGACGGGAGCAGACAGAGCACCGACAGCATGACGGAGGCAGACAGATAACCGACAGCATGACGGAGGCAGACAGAGCATCGACAGCATGACGGAGGCAGACAGAGCAATCGACAGCATGACGGAGGCAGACAGAGCACCGACAGCATGACGGAGGCAGACAGAGCACCGACAGCATGATGGAGGCAGACAGAGCACTGACAGCATGACGGAGGCAGACAGAGCACCGACAGCATGACGGAGCAGACAGAGCACTGACAGCATGACGGAGGCAGACAGAGCACGACAGCATGATTGAGGCAGACAGAGCAATCGACAGCATGACGGAGGCAGACAGAGCATCGACAGCATGACGGAGGCAGACAGAGCACCGACAGCATGACGGAGGCAGACAGAGCACCGACAGCATGACGGAGGCAGACAGAGCACCGACAGCATGACGGAGGCAGACAGAGCACCGACAGCATGACGGAGTGCAGACCAGAGCACCGACAGCATGACGGAGGCAGAGAGCAATCGACAGCATGATGGAGGCAGACAGAGCACCGACAGCATGACGGAGGCAGACAGAGCATCGACAGCATGACGGAGGCAGACAGATAACGACAGCATGATGGAGGCAGACAGAGCACCGACAGCATGATGGAGGCAGACAGAGCACCGACAGCATGACGGAGGCAGACAGAGCACTGACAGCATGATCAGACCGACAGCATGACGGAGGCAGACAGAGCACCGACAGCATGACGGAGGCAGACAGAGCATTCGACAGCATGATGGATGGCAGATCAGAGCATCGACAGCATGACGGAGGCAGACAGAGCACTGACAGCATGACGGAGGCAGACAGAGCACTGACAGCATGATGGAGGCAGACAGAGCAACGGGACAGCATGACGGGAGCAGACAGAGCACCGACAGCATGACGGAGGCAGACAGAGCACCGACAGCATGATGGACAGACAGAGCACCGGACAGCATGACGGAGGCAGACAGAGCACTGACAGCATGACGGAGGCAGACAGAGCATCGACAGCATGATGGAGGCAGACAGAAACCGACAGCATGACGGAGGCAGACAGAGTACGACAGCATGACGGAGGCAGACGAGCAATCGACAGCATGATGGAGGCAGACAGAGCACCGACAGCATGACGGAGGCAGACAGAGCACCGACAGCATGACGGGGATGGCAGAGCACCGACAGCATGATTTAGATTGCAGAGCAATCGACAGCATGGATTGCAGACAGAGCATACTGACAGCATGACGGAGCAGACAGAGCATCGACAGCATGACGGATGCAGACAGAGCACCGACAGCATGACGGAGGCAGACAGAGCACCGACAGCATGACGGAGGCAGACAGAGCACCGACAGCATGACGGAGCAGCAGAGCAGATACTGACAGCATGACGGAGGCAGACAGAGCACCGACAGCATGACGGATGCAGAGCACGGACAGCATGACGGAGGCAGACAGAGCACCGACAGCATGATGGAGGCAGACAGAGCAACTGACAGCATGACGGAGTAGCAGACAGAGCACTGACAGCATGATGGATGCAGACAGAGCACCGACAGCATGACGGATGCAGACAGAGCACTGACAGTACGATGGAGGCAGACAGAGCACTGACAGTATGATGGAGGTAGACAGAGCACTGACAGCATGATGGAGGCAGACAGAGCACCGACAGCATGACGGACAGCAGACAGAGCAAACTGACAGCATGATTGGAGGAGGCAGACAGATTATCTGACAGCATGATGGAGGCAGACAGAGCACTGACAGCATGATGGAGTACAGACAGATAACTGACAGCATGACGGATGGAGGCAGACAGAGCACTGACAGCATGATGGAGGCAGACAGAGCACCGACAGCATGACGGAGGCAGACAGAGCACCGACAGCATGACGGAGGCAGACAGAGTAATCGACAGCATGACGGAGGCAGACAGAGCACTGACAGCATGACGGATGCAGACACTGACAGCATGATGGAGGCAGACAGAGTAATCGACAGCATGATGGAGGCAGACAGAGCAATTGACAGTATGATGGAGGCAGACAGATACCGACAGCATGACGGAGGTAGACAGAGCACCGACAGCATGACGGAGGCAGACAGATAACTGACAGCATGATGGGGCAGACAGAGCACTGACAGCATGACGGAGGCAGACAAGAGTACTGACAGCATGACGGAGGCAGACAGAGCACCGACAGTATGACGGAGGCAGACAGAGTACTGACCGCAGCAGAGATTGTATGAGGCAGACAGAGCACCGACAGCATGACGGAGGCAGACAGAGCTGACAGCATGACGGAGTGGCAGACAGAGCACCGACAGCATGACGGAGACAGAGCAGAGCAGATCGACAGCATGATGGAGGCAGACAGAGCACCGACAGCATGATGGAGGCAGACAGAGCACTGACAGCATGATGGGGAGACAGAGCATTGACAGTATGATGGAGGTAGACAGAGTACTGACAGCATGATGGAGGCAGACAGAGCACTGACAGCATGATGGAGCAGACAGAGTACTGACAGCATGATGGAGGCAGACAGAGTACTGACAGTATGATGGAGGCAGACAGAGCACTGACAGCATGATGGATGAGACAGAGCACTGACAGATGACGAGATAGCAGAGCACTGACAGCATGATGGGATAGACAGAGCAACGACAGCATGATGGATGACAGATAATCGACAGCATGACGGAGTAGACAGAGCACTGACAGGATGGAGGTAGACAGAGTACCGACAGCATGATGGAGGCAGACAGAGCACTGACAGCATGACGGAGGCAGACAGAGTACTGACAGTATGATGGAGGGGTAGACAGAGTACTGACAGCATGATGGAGGTAGACAGAGTACTGACAGCATGATGGAGGTAGACAGAGTACTGACAGCATGATGGAGGCAGAGCATGATAGTATGATGGAGGCAGACAGAGTACTGACAGCATGACGGAGTGCAGACAGAGCACCGACAGCATGATGGAGGCAGCAGACAGAGTATTGTGCAGCATGATGGAGGCAGACAGAGCACTGACAGTATGATGGAGGCAGACAGAGTACTTGACAGCATGATGGAGGTAGACAGAGTACTGACAGCATGATGGAGGAGACAGAGCACTGACAGCATGACGGAGGCAGACAGAGCAATCGACAGCATGACGGAGGCAGATTGACAGAGCACCGCAGCATGATGGAGGTAGACAGAGCACTGACAGCATGACGGAGGCAGACAGAGAATTGACAGTATGATGGAGTGCAGAGTATTGACAGCATGATGGAGGCAGACAGAGCACCGACAGCATGACGGAGGCAGACAGAGCCTTGACAGCATGATGGAGGCAGACAGAGCACTGACAGCATGATGGAGGCAGACAGAGCACTGACAGCATGATGGAGGCAGACAGAGCACTGACAGCATGATGGAGGCAGACAGAGCACTGCAGCATGATGGAGGCAGACAGAGCACTGACAGCATGATGGAGGTAGACAGAGCACCGCAGCATGACGGAGGCAGAGAGCACTGACAGCATGACGGAGGCAGACAGAGTACTGACAGCATGATGGAGGCAGACAGAGCACCGACAGCATGACGGAGGTAGACAGAGCACTGACAGCATGATGGAGACAGAGCACCGACAGCATGACGGAGGCAGACAGAGTACTGACAGCATGATGGAGGCAGACAGAGCATCGACAGCATGATGGAGGCAGATGATGACATCGACAGCACTGATGGATGGCAAGTAGACAGAGCACTGACAGCATGACGGATGCAGACAGAGAGCACTGACAGCATGACGGAGCAATATGATAGACAGAGTACTGACAGCATGATGGAGGTAGACAGAGCACTGACAGCATGATGGAGGTAGACAGAGCACCGACAGCATGATGGATGCAGACAGAGACTGACAGTGACAGTATGAGCAGCAGAGTACGACAGCATGATGGAGACAGAGTACCGACAGCATGATGGATGCAGACTGACAGCATGACGGAGGCAGTGCTGATGGGAGGCAGACAGAGTACTGACAGCATGATGGAGGCAGACAGAGTATCGACAGCATGACGGAGGCAGACAGAGCACTGACAGCATGATGGAGGCAGACAGAGTACTGACAGTATGACGGAGGCAGACAGAGCACTGACAGTATGACGGAGGTAGAGACAGATTAATGACAGAATGATGGATTTGCAGCAGAGCACTGATAGTATGATGGAGGCAGACAGAGCACCGCAGCATGACGGAGGCAGACAGAGTACGCAGCATGACGGATGCAGACAGAGTATTGACAGCATGACGGAGGCAGACAGAGCACTGACAGCATGACGGGATGACGGAGGCAGACAGAGTATTGACAGTATGATGGAGGCAGACAGAGCACGACAGCATGATGGAGGCAGACAGAGCACTGACAGCATGATGGAGGTAGACAGAGCAATCGACAGCATGATGGAGCAGACAGAGCACTGCAGCATGACGGAGGCAGACAGAGTACTGACAGCATGACGGAGGCAGACAGAGCACCGACAGCATGACGGAGGCAGACAGAGCACCGCAGCATGACGGAGGCAGACAGAGCACTGCAGCATGACGGAGGCAGACAGAGCACTGACAGCATGATGGAGGCAGACAGAGCACTGACAGCATGATGGAGGCAGACAGAGCACCGACAGCATGATGGAGGCAGACAGAGCACTGACAGCATGATGGAGGTAGACAGAGTACTGACAGTATGATGGAGGACAGAGTACTGACACATGATGGAGGTAGACAGAGTACTGACAGTATGATGGAGGTAGACAGAGTACTGACAGTATGATGGAGGTAGACAGAGTACTGACAGTATGATGGATAGAGACTGACAGTATGATGGACAGAGTACTGACAGTATGATGGATGTAGAGTACTGACAGTATGATGGAGGTAGACAGAGTGCTGCAGTACGATGGAGGTAGACAGAGTACTGACAGTATGATGGAGGTAGACAGAGTATTGACAGTATGATGGAGGTAGACAGAGTACTGACAGTATGATGGAGGTAGACAGAGTACTGACATTATGATGGAGGCAGACAGAGTACTGACAGCATGATGGAGGTAGACAGAGTACTGACAGCATGATGGAGGTAGACAGAGTACTGACAGTATGATGGAGGCAGACAGAGTACTGACAGCATGACGGAGGTAGACAGAGCACTGACAGCATGATGGAGGTAGACAGAGTACTGACAGTATGATGGAGATAGACAGAGTACTGACAGTATGATGGAGGTAGACAGAGTACTGACAGTATGATGGAGGTAGACAGAGTACTGACAGTATGATGGAGGTAGACAGAGTACTGCAGTATGATGGAGGTAGACAGAGTACTGCAGTATGATGGAGGTAGACAGAGAATTGACAGTATGATGGAGGTAGAGTACTGACAGTATGATGGAGGTAGACAGAGTACTGACAGTATGATGGAGGTAGACAGAGTTTTGACAGTATCATGGAGGTAGACAGAGTACTGACAGTATGATGGAGGTAGACAGAGTACTGACAGTATGATGGAGGTAGACAGAGTACTGACAGTATGATGGAGGTAGACAGAGTACTGCAGTATGATGGAGGTAGACAGAGTACTGACAGTATGATGGAGGTAGACAGAGTACTGCAGTATGATGGAGGTAGACAGAGTACTGCAGTATGATGGAGGTAGACAGAGTACTGACAGTATGATGGAGGTAGACAGAGTACTGACAGTATGATGGAGGTAGACAGAGTACTGACAGTATGATGGAGGTAGAGTACTGACAGTATGATGGAGGTAGACAGAGTACTGACAGTATGATGGAGGTAGACAGAGTACTGACAGTATGATGGGAGGTAGAGTACTGACAGTATGATGGAGGTAGACAGAGTACTGACAGTATGATGGAGGTAGACAGAGTACTGACAGTATGATGGAGGTAGAGTACTGACAGTATGATGGAGGTAGACAGAGTACTGACAGTATGATGGAGGTAGACAGAGTACTGACAGTATGATGGAGGCAGAGTACTGACAGTATGATGGAGGTAGAGTACTGACAGTATGATGGATGTAGAGTACTGACAGTATGATGGAGGTAGACAGAGTGCTGCAGTACGATGGAGGTAGACAGAGTACTGACAGTATGATGGAGGTAGACAGAGTATTGACAGTATGATGGAGGTAGACAGAGTACTGACAGTATGATGGAGGTAGACAGAGTACTGACAGTATGATGGAGGTAGACAGAGTACTGACAGTATGATGGAGGTAGACAGAGTATTGACAGTATGATGGAGGTAGAGTACTGATAGTATGATGGAGGTAGACAGAGTACTGCAGTATGATGGAGGTAGACAGAGTACTGCAGTATGATGGAGGTAGACAGAGTATTGACAGTATGATGGAGGTAGACAGAGTACTGACAGTATGATGGAGGTAGACAGAGTATTGACAGTATGATGGAGGTAGACAGAGTACTGACAGTATGATGGAGGTAGACAGAGTATTGACAGTATGATGGAGGTAGACAGAGTATTGACAGTATGATGGAGGTAGACAGAGTACTGACAGTATGATGGAGGTAGACAGAGTACTACAGTATGATGGAGGTAGACAGAGTACTGACAGTATGATGGAGGTAGAGTACTGACAGTATGATGGAGGGACAGACAGACAATATGAGTACTGCAGTATGATGGAGGTAGACAGAGCACTGACAGCATGATGGAGGTAGACAGAGTACCGACAGTATGATGGAGGTAGAGCACTGACAGCATGATGGAGGTAGACAGAGTATTGACAGTATGATGGAGGTAGACAGAGTACTGACAGTATGATGGAGGTAGACAGAGTACTGACAGTATGATGGAGGTAGACAGAGTACTGACAGTATGATGGAGGTAGACAGAGTACTGCAGTATGATGGAGGTAGACATAGTACTGACAGTATGATGGAGGTAGACAGAGTACTGACAGTATGATGGAGGTAGACAGAGTACTGACAGTATGATGGAGGTAGACAGAGTACTGACAGTATGATGGAGGTAGACAGAGTACTGACAGTATGATGGAGATAGACAGAGTACTGACAGTATGATGGAGGTAGACAGAGTACTGACAGTATGATGGAGGTAGACAGAGTACTGCAGTATGATGGAGGTAGACAGAGTACTGCAGTATGATGGAGGTAGACAGAGTACTGACAGTATGATGGAGGTAGACAGAGTACTGACAGTATGATGGAGGTAGACAGAGTACTGACAGTATGATGGAGGTAGACAGAGTACTGACAGTATGATGGAGGTAGACAGAGTACTACAGTATGATGGAGGTAGACAGAGTACTGACAGTATGATGGAGGTAGACAGAGTACTGACAGTATGATGGAGGTAGACAGAGTACTGCAGTATGATGGAGGTAGACAGAGTACTGACAGTATGATGGAGGTAGAGTACTGACAGTATGATGGAGGTAGACAGAGTACTGCAGTATGATGGAGGTAGAGTACTGACAGTATGATGGAGGTAGAGTACTGACAGTATGATGGAGGTAGAGTACTGACAGTATGATGGAGGTAGACAGAGTACTGACAGTATGATGGAGGTAGACAGAGTACTGACAGTATGATGGAGGAAGACAGAGTACTGCAGTATGATGGATGTAGACAGAGTACTGACAGTATGATGGAGGTAGACAGAGTACTGACAGTATGATGGAGGTAGACAGAGTACTGACAGTATGATGGAGGTAGACAGAGTACTGACAGTATGATGGGAGGTAGACTACTGACAGTATGATGGGAGGTAGACAGAGTACTGACAGTATGATGGAGGTAGAGTACTGACAGTATGATGGAGGTAGACAGAGTACTGACAGTATGATGGAGGTAGACAGAGTACTGACAGTATGATGGAGGTAGACAGAGTACTGCAGTATGATGGAGGTAGACAGAGTATTGACAGTATGATGGAGGTAGACAGAGTACTGACAGTATGATGGAGGTAGAGTATTGACAGTATGATGGAGGTAGACAGAGTACTGACAGTATGATGGAGGTAGAGTACTGCAGTATGATGGGAGGTAGACAGAGTACTGACAGTATGATGGGAGGTAGACAGAGTACTGCAGTATGATGGAGGTAGACAGAGTACTGACAGTATGATGGAGGTAGACAGAGTACTGACAGTATGATGGGAGGTAGAGTACTGACAGTATGATGGAGGTAGACAGAGTACTGACAGTATGATGGAGGTAGACAGAGTATTGACAGTATGATGGAGGTAGACAGAGTATTGACAGTATGATGGAGGTAGACAGAGTACTGACAGTATGATGGAGGTAGACAGAGTACTGACAGTATGATGGAGGTAGACAGAGTATTGACAGTATGATGGAGGTAGACAGAGTATTGACAGTATGATGGAGGTAGACAGAGTACTGACAGTATGATGGAGGTAGACAGAGTACTGACAGTATGATGGATGTAGACAGAGTACTGACAGTATGATGGAGGTAGACAGAGTATTGACAGTATGATGGAGGTAGACAGAGTACTGCAGTATGATGGAGGTAGACAGAGTACTACAGTATGATGGAGGTAGACAGAGTACTGACAGTATGATGGAGGTAGACAGAGTACTGACAGTATGATGGAGGTAGACAGAGTACTGACAGTATGATGGAGGTAGACAGAGTACTGACAGTATGATGGAGGTAGACAGAGTACTGACAGTTTGATGGAGGTAGACAGAGTACTGACAGTATGATGGAGGTAGAGTACTGACAGTATGATGGAGGTAGACAGAGTACTGACAGTATGATGAAGGTAGACAGAGTACTGACAGTATGATGGAGGTAGACAGAGTATTGACAGTATAATGGAGGTAGACAGAGTATTGACAGTATGATGGGAGGTAGACAGAGTACTGACAGTATGATGGAGGTAGACAGAGTACTGACAGTGTGATGGAGGTAGACAGAGTATTGACAGTATGATGGGAGGTAGACAGAGTACTGACAGTATGATGGAGGTAGACAGAGTACTGACAGTATGATGGAGGTAGACAGAGTACTGCAGTATGATGGAGGTAGACAGAGTACTGACAGTATGATGGAGGTAGACAGAGTATTGACAGTATGATGGGAGGTAGACTACACCAGGAGCTGTCACCGACGTTAAGTGTACAATTTCAGGGGTTAAAAGTCATTGGTGTGTTTTCCTACAGGGCAGGAGGCAGTAGAGTATCCAGAGGTTAGAGCCAGGGGTTAAAGGTCATCTGTGTGTTTTCCTACAGGTCAGCAGGCAGTAGAGTATCCAGAGGTTAGAGCCAGGGGTTAAAGGTCATCTGTGTGTTTTCCTACAGGTCAGCAGGCAGTAGAGTATCCAGAGGTTAGAGCCAGGGGTTAAAGGTCATCTGTGTGTTTTCCTACAGGTCAGCAGGCAGTAGAGTATCCAGAGGTTAGAGCCAGGGGTTAAAGGTCATCTGTGTGTTTTCCTACAGGTCAGCAGGCAGTAGAGTATCCAGAGGTTAGAGCCAGGGGTTAAAGGTCATCTGTGTGTTTTCCTACAGGTCAGCAGGCAGTAGAGTATCCAGAGGTTAGAGCCAGGGGATAAAGGTCATCTGTGTGTTTTCCTACAGGTCAGCAGGCAGTAGAGTATCCAGAGGTTAGAGCCAGGGTTAAAGGTCATCTGTGTGTTTTCCTACAGGTCAGCAGGCAGTAGAGTATCCAGAGGTTAGAGCCAGGGGTTAAAGGTCATCTGTGTGTTTTCCTACAGGTCAGGCAGGCAGTAGAGTATCCAGAGGTTAGAGCCAGGGGTTAAAGGTCATCTGTGTGTTTTCCTACAGGTCAGGCAGGCAGTAGAGTATCCAGAGGTTAGAGCCAGGGGTTAAAGGTCATCTGTGTGTTTTCCTACAGGTCAGCAGGCAGTAGAGTATCCAGAGGTTAGAGCCAGGGGTTAAAGGTCATCTGTGTGTTTTCCTACAGGTCTGCAGGCAGTATAGTATCCAGAGGTTAGAGCCAGGGGTTAAAGGTCATCTGTGTGTTTTCCTACAGGTCAGCAGGCAGTAGAGTATCCAGAGGTTAGAGCCAGGGGTTAAAGGTCATCTGTGTGTTTTCCTACAGGTCAGCAGGCAGTAGAGTATCCAGAGGTTAGAGCCAGGGGTTAAAGGTCATCTGTGTGTTTTCCTACAGGTCAGCAGGCAGTAGAGTATCCAGAGGTTAGAGCCAGGGGTTAAAGGTCATCTGTGTGTATTCCTACAGGTCAGCAGGCAGTAGAGTATCCAGAGGTTAGAGCCAGGGGTTAAAGGTCATCTGTGTGTTTTCCTACAGGTCAGCAGGCAGTAGAGTATCCAGAGGTTAGAGCCAGGGGTTAAAGGTCATCTGTGTGTTTTCCTACAGGTCAGCAGGCAGGCAGTAGAGTATCCAGAGGTTAGAGCCAGGGGTTAAAGGTCATCTGTGTGTTTTCCTACAGGTCAGCAGGCAGTAGAGTATCCAGAGGTTAGCGTTAGAGCCAGGGGTTAAAGGTGTGTTTCCTCCAGGCCAATGGGTGGTGGAAGAGCCAGCGGCTGCAATGTATCCTGGGAACAGAGCACTGGTGATGAAGTCATCAGGACGACACCATGCCATCGCTGCCTACCTACACACACCCTTCAACTTCATACACACACCGCTCTGCCTGCAGTGAGTACACACACCCTTCAACTTCATACACACACCGCTCTGCCTGCAGTGAGTACACACACCCTTCACTGTCATACACACACCGCTCTGCCTGCAGTGAGTACACACACCCTTCAACTTCATACACACACCGCTCTGCCTGCAGTGAGTACACACACCCTTCAACTTCATACACACACCGCTCTGCCTGCAGTGAGTACACACACCCTTCAACTTCATACACACACCGCTCTGCCTGCAGTGAGTACACACACATATGTATGCACGACGCGCCCACATCAGTTGAGACTTTTTCAAACTACTTACTACTGTGTGTGTGTGTGTACAGGTATGAGGTGAGGTTCGGGAGAGATGTAGAGTGCAGTGGAGCCTACATCAAACTGCTGACTCAGACCCATCTGCTACGACTGGTGAGTTGACCCAACTGCTGCTTCTCAACATCTACTCGTCCTCTATAACAATGCTCCTTGTTCTGTTCTTGTTTCGTATGGAGGAAGTTGTATGATGTTGTGTGTGTGAATGTGTCAAAGTATGTGTGTGTGTATTTATATATATATATATATAGTATATATCTCTGTGTATGTGCGTAGAGCCAGTTCAGTGAGTCCACTCCGTACTCTGTGATGTTTGGTCCTGATAAGTGCGGCACCAGCCACCGCCTCCATCTCATCGTCAGGGTAACGGACTCTAGCAACGGCCGTAACCAAGAGATACACGCCCCCCAACCCGTCGATGACCTGACGGTGTACTTCACCGACCGACAACCACACCTCTATACACTACGTTAGTATGCAGCCTAACCACTAAACCCTACCTCTACACACTACGTTAGTATGCAGCCTAACCACTAAACCCTACCTCTACACACTACGTTAGTATGCAGCCTAACCACTAAACCCTACCTCTACACACTACGTTAGTATGCAGCCTAACCACTAAACCCTACCTCTACACACTACATTAGTATGCAGCCTAAACACTAAATACTACACAGTAAACCTCACATCTGTGTGTGAAACACATGGCTTTCCTATAGAAAGTTCCATTCAGGATTGTCGCCACTCTACTCCATTTCCCTGGATCTCCGGAGGAGACAAACATGGTTTTCTCATGGAGCAGTTTAGTGTCTAGGATTTTTCTCATGAGTCTGCAATTGTTTCCATTCATGTTGAGACAGTCGATGTTCATACCCAGAGAAATGACTCTCACATGACTGGCTTGTTGACCTGATAGCCAGCGAGGTGAGACAAGTGGTCTCACCAACAACACACATGCATGAAAATTTTGTGTAAAGGGAAGCTGGTGTGATGTTTATGATGTGTTTTTCTGTGTGCCAAATACACCAGATTGTGTTGTTGTGGGGGGAGGCCAGGGGGAGGTGCTCATTTTGGAAGTGGGCTGCTCATTGGATGGCTACATGGAAAAGGCCTTGGAAGAGAATCTGCTTAAATACCAGCCCCTCATGGCACGCTGGGACAGCCTCGGGTGGAGGTGCAGGCAGGCTGGAACAGCCTCGGGTGGAGGTGCAGGCAGGCTGGGACAGTCTCGGGTGGAGGTGCAGGCAGGCTGGGACAGTCTCGGGTGGAGGTGCAGGCAGGCTGGGACAGCCTCGGGTGGAGGTGCAGGCAGGCTGGAACAGCCTTGGGTGGAGGTGCAGGCAGGCTGGAACAGTCTCGGGTGGAGGTGCAGGCAGGCTGGGACAGTCTCGGGTGGAGGTGCAGGCAGGCTGGGACAGCCTCGGGTGGAGGTGCAGGCACGCTGGGACAGCCTCGGGTGGAGGTGCAGGCAGGCTGGGACAGTCTCGGGTGGAGGTGCAGGCAGGCTGGAACAGCCTCGGGTGGAGGTGCAGGCAGGCTGGAACAGCCTCGGGTGGAGGTGCAGGCAGGCTGGAACAGCCTCGGGTGGAGGTGCAGGCAGGCTGGGACAGTCTCGGGTGGAGGTGCAGGCAGGCTGGAACAGCCTCGGGTGGAGGTGCAGGCAGGCTGGGACAGCCTCGGGTGGAGGTGATGATATGAGGCAGTCTCTGCTCACAGGCTTGCAGTGTGTGGCCACCAGATTGTGGGCCTGACAACAACTAGGGCAAAGCAGGCTGGGTACTGGGTACTGCTCTGTTTCAGCTGCCGTGGGCATCCTAGCAGCTTGGAGAAGGAGGTGCTCTCTGGACCCTTGAGGGACATGTAGACAGAGACCTTTGATTGGTGGATTCAAATAAAGTATTTAATATGTGTGTGTGTGTGTGTGTGTGTGTGTGTGTGTGCGTGCGTGCGTGTGTAGAATTGTATCAAGACAGCAGGTATGAGATTTTCATTGACCAATCGCTGATCAGTCAAGGCCGCCTGCTGACAGACGAAGTCCAGTACACAGAATCCCCTGACAGCCAACCAGAGTCCCCGGTGTCTGGATTAGGGGTGGGGTCAGTCGCGGCGCTGGGTCTGGAACTGTGGTCATTGTCGGGGGAAGTTATGTTTGACAATTTCCTGTTGACTGATGACCTGAAGCTGGCTGAGATATGGACACAGGACACCTGGGGACAGAAACAAGTACGTCTCTCTCTGTTTCACTCATCTCTCTCTCAATCTGTATGTCTCTATCTCTCTGTTTCACTCATCTCTCTCTCAATCTGTACGTCTCTCTTTGTGATACTCCACTCGGAAATAACTGTGTGCGTGCGGTTTGTGTGTGTGTGTGCGGTGTGTGTGCGTTTGTGCGGTGTCCGTGCGCTGTGTGTTCTCCCAGCCCGGCCTGTTGGAGCGACTCCTGATAGCAACTAACTCTCGTCCCTGGCTCTGGGGTGTCTACATCTTCACGGTGGGATTACCCATCACCCTCTTCATCAGCTACATGTGGCCGGACAAGGTACACACACACACACACACACACACACACACACACACACACACACACACACACACACACACACACACACACACACACACACACACACAAAAATCCAATAGTACTATGTTTGTCAGAGATTCGGGCCCCCTGACCAGGACTACTACTATAAGAAGTCTGATGAACCTCAGCCAGACAGACAACCAGAGAGAGACCAGCCAGACAGACCAACCAGCCTCTCAGACTATGGTGAGACACACACCAACACACTGTATGTGCAGGCAGACACATTACACGTTTAAGATGTGCTGTATGTGTGTGTAGGTGCGGTGAGCAGAGAGGGGGCCAGGAGGAGAGAAACTCAGAAGGTTCAGAGGAAGTCAGACCTGGAGGTTGAGGTGAAGACATGACCTTTAACCTCTCACCTTTATGTGTTAGACGTCTTTCTACAGACATCACTGATGTGATGTGTCTTTGTGTTTGTCTACAGAATGAGTGACAATCCCTGGCCAGCCTGAGGACTAACCAACCCTAACCAGCCTGAGGACTAACTAGAGCTGTGGCGGTCACGAAATTTCGTCAGCCAGTGATTGTCAAGCAAATAACTGTCGGTCTCACTGTTATTGCCACTGATACAGACCTTTGGAACGTCTACATTTTAAAATGTCTAATAAATACATGTAATATAGCCTACACCACAATAAATCCATGATTTATTTTAGACAGGTCTAAAGAAACATGATATGAAGAAAATGTGGTCTATTTCAGAAGAACAGAATAACATAATCTGAGTTGTCCTCATGTTAGGTCCTGATCTGGCTGTGCCATATGGCTGTGTCCTTATGTTAGGTCCTGATCTGGCTGTGCCATATGGCTGTGTCCTTATGTTAGGTCCTGATCTGGCTGTGCCATATGGCTGTGTCCTTATGTTAGGTCCTGATCTGGCTGTGCCATATGGCTGTGGGCTACACTAGTTCATTATGTTAGGTCCTGATCTGGCTGTGCCATATGGCTGTGTCCTTATGTTAGGTCCTGATCTGGCTGTGCCATATGGCTGTGTCCTTATGTTAGGTCCTGATCTGGCTGTGCCATATGGCTGTGTCCTTATGTTAGGTCCTGATCTGGCTGTGCCATATGGCTGTGTCCTTATGTTAGGTCCTGATCTGGCTGTGCCATATGGCTGTGGGCTACACTAGTTCATTATGTTAGGTCCTGATCTGGCTGTGCCATATGGCTGTGGGCTACACTAGTTCATTATGTTAGGTCCTGATCTGGCTGTGCCATATGGCTGTGTCCTTATGTTAGGTCCTGATCTGGCTGTGCCATATGGCTGTGTCCTTATGTTAGGTCCTGATCTGGCTGTGCCATATGGCTGTGGGCTACACTAGTTCATTCAGCAGACAAGAGTTGTCCTTATGTTAGGCCCTGATCTGGCTGTGCCATATGGCTGTGGGCTACACTAGTTCATTTAGTTGTCCTGATGTTAGGCCCTGATCTGGCTGTGCCATATGGCTGTGGGCTACACTAGTTCATTTAGTTGTCCTGATGTTAGGCCCTGATCTGGCTGTGCCATATGGCTGTGGGCTACACTAGTTCATTTAGTTGTCCTTATGTTAGGCCCTGATCTGGCTGTGCCATATGGCTGTGGGCTACACTAGTTCATTATGTTAGGTCCTGATCTGGCTGTGCCATATGGCTGTGGGCTACACTAGTTCATCATGTTAGGTCCTGATCTGGCTGTGCCATATGGCTGTGGGCTACACTAGTTCATTCAGCAGACAAGACTTGCTTAGAATTCCATTGCATTATTTTCTAATATGTTATAGTATGAAGAATACAGTTGAACAAAGCTGAATAAAATAGAAAGGATATGTTCTCCAAACAGTTTGATGGAGTGCAACTATTCTGTGTTGAGCGGTTCACAAAGAAATAGGTCCTCCTAGATGCTACATTTAGAGTCATTAATGTAACTTTAGTTGTTCTACAAACGTTGGCCTGTATGTTTTGATTTAATACATTGTAAGGCTGCATGATGAGACACTAATGATGATTTGAAACAAGTTGCTTGAAAGGCAGGAGCTCTGCTTTGTATTTTGAGAAGGCTGTACACCAGGGGTTCTTAAGCCTGAGACCCAAATGAGAAATTATGTGTTTTGCTGGGACCCAAGCTTAGGAAAATGTGCAACTATACGTAAATATCGGAACATTTCATTGCCCTTATGCCTAAAAATATGCAATGAAATACCCATAAATATATTTACATGTAGGGTTTTTATTTAGTTTATTCTTATGTACCTGTCTAGGTTGGAACTGGTTCTGTTAAAATACAAGACATCATTTCATTCTGACCTGAAATAAATGGATTGATCACGTCGCACAGATGTAGACCAGAACACACAGTCCTAATGAGAGGTGTGTGGCTGGTTGACGTTTTAAACAAGCAGGTCTATTCTGGGCTGTGCTTTAGAGGTCATGCTCAGCATTGAAACTGTTTCTGTACTTGAGAACCCTGACTTGCATAGGTGTGTGGTGCCAAACTGGATCAGAACATCTACTGCTTTCTCAGTCAGGAGACCACTTCCTGCTGTAGATGAACAACCCAGAACTGTGTGAGTCAGGCAGGAGACCACTTCCTGCTGTAGATGAACAACCCAGAACTGTGTGAGTCAGGCAGGAGACCACTTCCTGCTGTAGATGAACAACCCAGAACTGTGTGAGTGGGTTCTCAGTCAGGAGACCACTTCCTGTTGTAGATGAACAACCCAGAACTGTGTGAGTCAGGCAGGAGACCACTTCCTGTTGTAGATGAACAACCCATAACTGTGTGAGTGGGTTCTCAGTCAGGAGACCACTTCCTGTTGTAGATGAACAACCCAGAACTGTGTGAGTGGGTTCTCAGTCAGGAGACCACTTCCTGTTGTAGATGAACAACCCAGAGCTGTGAGAGTCAGGCAGGAAACCACTTCCTGTTGTAGATGAACAACCCAGAGCTGTGAGAGTCAGGCAGGAGACCACTTCCTGTTGTAGATGAACAACCAAGAGCTGTGAGAGTCAGGCAGGAAACCACTTCCTGTTGTAGATGCTCAACCCAGACCTGTGAGAGTTATTGCCTCAAAAAGCATCTTGCTTCAGTTTATTCCAGTTCAAAATAAAAAGTATTACATGTAACAGCAACCGCTCCAACCTAGACTTGCTTTCACCCATAATTTCTACCGTGAGATGTACAGTAGGCCTGGTCATTTCTACAGTGAGATGTAGAGTAGGCCTGGTCATTTCTACAGTGAGATGTACAGTAGGCCTGGTCATTTCTACAGTAAGATGTACAGTAGGCCTGGTCATTTCTACAGTGAGATGTACACTAGGCCTGGTCATTTCTACCGTGAGATGTACAGTAGGCCTGGTCACTTCTACAGTAGGCCAGGTCATTTCTACAGTGAGATGTACAATAGGCCTGGTCACTTCTACAGTAGGCCTGGTCATTTCTACAGTGAGATGTACAGTAGGCCTGGTCATTTCTACAGTAGGCCTGGTCATTTCTACCGTGAGATGTACAGTAGGCCTGGTCACTTCTACAGTAGGCCTGGTCATTTCTACAGTAGGCCTGGTCATTTCTACCGTGAGATGTACAGTAGGCCTGGTCATTTCTACAGTGAGATGTACAGTAGGCCTGGTCACTTCTACAGTGAGATGTACAGTAGGCCTGGTCATTTCTACAGTGAGATGTACAGTAGTCCTGGTCATTTCTACCGTGAGATGTACAGTAGGCCTGGTCATTTCTACAGTGAGATGTACAGTAGGCCTGGTCATTTCTACAGTAGGCCTGGTCATTTCTACAGTGAGATGTACAGTAGTCCTGGTCATTTCTACCGTGAGATGTACAGTAGGCCTGGTCATTTCTACAGTGAGATGTACAGTAGGCCTGGTCATTTCTACAGTGAGATGTACAGTAGGCCTGGTCATTTCTACCGTGAGATGTACAGTAGTCCTGGTCATTTCTACAGTGAGATGTACAGTAGGCCTGGTCATTTCTACAGTGAGATGTACAGTAGGCCTGGTCATTTCTACAGTGAGATGTACAGTAGGCCTGGTCATTTCTACAGTGAGATGTACAGTAGGCCTGGTCACTTCTACAGTAGGCCTGGTCATTTCTACAGTGAGATGTACAGTAGGCCTGGTCACTTCTACAGTGAGATGTACAGGAGGCCTGGTCATTTCTACAGTAGGCCTGGTCATTTCTACAGTCAGATGTACAGTAGGCCAGGTCATTTCTACAGTGAGATGTACAGGAGGCCTGGTCACTTCTACAGTGAGATGTACAGTAGGCCTGGTCACTTCTACAGTGAGATGTACAGGAGGCCTGGTCATTTCTACAGTAGGCCTGGTCATTTCTACAGTGAGATGTACAGTAGGCCAGGTCATTTCTACAGTGAGATGTACAGGAGGCCTGGTCACTTCTACAGTGAGATGTACAGTAGGCCTGGTCACTTCTACAGTGAGATGTACAGTAGGCCTGGTCACTTCTACAGTGAGATGTACAGTAGGCCTGGTCACTTCTACAGTAAGATGTACAGCAGGCCTGGTCATTTCTACAGTGAGATGTACAGTAGGCCTGGTCATTTCTACAGTGAGATGTACAGTAGGCCTGGTCACTTCTACAGTAAGATGTACAGCAGGCCTGGTCATTTCTACAGTGAGATGTACAGTAGTCCTGGTCATTTCTACAGTGAGATGTACAGTAGGCCTGGTCACTTCTACAGTAAGATGTACAGCAGGCCTGGTCATTTCTACAGTGAGATGTACAGTAGGCCTGGTCACTTCTACAGTGAGATGTACAGTAGGCCTGGTCATTTCTACAGTGAGATGTACAGTAGGCCTGGTCACTTCTACCGTGAGATGTACAGCAGGCCTGGTCATTTCTACAGTGAGATGTACAGTAGGCCTGGTCATTTCTACAGTGAGATGTACAGCAGGCCTGGTCATTTCTACAGTGAGATGTACAGTAGGCCTGGTCACTTCTACCGTGAGATGTACAGCAGGCCTGGTCATTTCTACAGTGAGATGTACAGCAGGCCTGGTCATTTCTACAGTGAGATGTACAGCAGGCCTGGTCATTTCTACAGTGAGATGTACAGCAGGCCTGGTCATTTCTACAGTGAGATGTACAGCAGGCCTGGTCATTTCTACAGTGAGATGTACAGTAGGCCTGGTCACTTCTACCGTGAGATGTACAGTAGGCCTGGTCATTTCTACAGTGAGATGTACAGCAGGCCTGGTCATTTCTACAGTAAGATGTACAGTAGGCCTGGTCACTTCTACCGTGAGATGTACAGTAGGCCTGGTCATTTCTACAGTGAGATGTACAGCAGGCCTGGTCATTTCTACAGTGAGATGTACAGCAGGCCTGGTCATTTCTACAGTGAGATGTACAGTAGGCCTGGTCACTTCTACCGTGAGATGTACAGTAGGCCTGGTCATTTCTACAGTGAGATGTACAGCAGGCCTGGTCATTTCTACAGTAAGATGTACAGCAGGCCTGGTCATTTCTACAGTGAGATGTACAGTAGGCCTGGTCATTTCTACAGTGAGATGTACAGTAGGCCTGGTCATTTCTACAGTGAGATGTACAGTAGGCCTGGTCATTTCTACAGTGAGATGTACAGCAGGCCTGGTCATTTCTACAGTGAGATGTACAGTAGGCCTGGTCATTTCTACAGTGAGATGTACAGCAGGCCTGGTCACTTCTACAGTGAGATGTACAGTAGGCCTGGTCATTTCTACAGTGAGATGTACAGTAGGCCTGGTCACTTCTACAGTGAGATGTACAGCAGGCCTGGTCATTTCTACAGTGAGATGTACAGTAGGCCTGGTCACTTCTACAGTAGGCCTGGTCATTTCTACAGTGAGATGTACAGTAGGCCTGGTCACTTCTACAGTGAGATGTACAGTAGGCCTGGTCACTTCTACAGTAAGATGTACAGCAGGCCTGGTCATTTCTACAGTGAGATGTACAGTAGGCCTGATCATTTCTACAGTAGGCCTGGTCATTTCTACCGTGAGATGTACAGTAGGCCTGATCATTTCTACAGTAGGCCTGGTCATTTCTACCGTGAGATGTACAGTAGGCCAGGTCATTTCTACAGTGAGATGTACAGTAGGCCTGGTCACTTCTACAGTGAGATGTACAGTAGGCCTGGTCATTTCTACAGTGAGATGTACAGTAGGCCTGGTCATTTCTACAGTGAGATGTACAGTAGGCCTGGTCATTTCTACAGTAGGCCTGGTCATTTCTACCGTGAGATGTACAGTAGGCCTGATCATTTCTACAGTAGGCCTGGTCATTTCTACCGTGAGATGTACAGTAGGCCAGGTCATTTCTACAGTGAGATGTACAGTAGGCCTGGTCATTTCTACAGTGAGATGTACAGTAGGCCTGGTCATTTCTACAGTGAGATGTACAGCAGGCCTGGTCATTTCTACAGTGAGATGTACAGTAGGCCTGGTCACTTCTACAGTAAGATGTACAGCAGGTCTGGTCATTTCTACAGTGAGATGTACAGTAGGCCTGGTCACTTCTACAGTAGGCCTGGTCACTTCTACAGTAGGCCTTGTAATTTTTATCTGTACTGTTACTTAGGGTTGCACTATCAATAGCTAGTTAGCTTGCTTCGGCTAACATTAGCTATTAGCTGTGTACCATTACAAGGCCAGGGGATTGTTTGAAAGAGGAACTCACATCTACTACTATGATTATCACCTGTTAGAAAATTACAACAATGCCTTGCTAGTTGACTTACTTTTCCACAGCCGAAGCCCTGTTTCCTGAAGCATTTTCTGCCCTGTTCTGAAAGTCCTCCCTGGGTTTACCGGCATGTTGTGGATGTTTGGTCAGGACGTGTTGTTTTATTCATTTGTTCGTTTTGAGACACTCATTACTAAGCACTTCCCCACACAAAACACATTGTGGGCGCTCCTAGTTATTTCTCAACGTTTGTATGAAATAGACAAAAAGTAATCACTGTATTTGCGTTTCATGCCGATTGAGCTCAGTCAGAACTTGTGGCTAGCATGAGTCTATTTCATGACAGCGGTGAGTGATGGCGAGTAGGAATAACAAGTCAGTGGCTTGATCTTCAGGAAAACTGCAGGAAAAAGATCCGGTAAACCGTGAAACACAGGGGCATCTCCCTTTACAACCCACTCACACAGCTGCCAAACTGAGCAGAGACCGCTGATAAGCAGCACTGAACCGGCGCCGACAGAGATGGCCGCCTGGCTTCGCGTTCCTAGGAAACTATGCAGTTTTTTATTTTTTTACGTGTTATTTCTTACATTGGTACCCCAGGTCATCTTAGGTTTCATTACATACAGTCGAGAAGAACTACTGAATATAAGAGCAGCGTCAACTCACCATCAGTACGACCAATAATATGACTTTCGCGAAGCAGATCCTGTGTTCTGCCTTTCACCCAGGACAACGGAATGGATCCCAGCCTGCGACCCAAAACAACGACTTCGTGAAAGGGGGAAACGAAGCGGTCTTCTGGTCAGACTCCGGAGACGGGCACATCGTGCACCACTCCCTAGCATTCTTCTCGCCAATGTTCAGTCTCTTGACAACAAGGTTGATGAAATCCGAGCAAGGGTAGCATTCCAGAGGGACATCAGAGACTGTAACATTCTTTGCTTCACGGAAACATGGCTCACTGGAGAGACGCTATCGGAGTCGGTGCAGCCAGCTGGTTTCTCCACGCATCGCGCCGACAGAAACAAACATCTTTCTGGTAAGAAGAGGGCGGGGGCGTATGCTTCATGGTTAACGAGACGTGGTGTGGCCACAACAACATACAGGAACTCAAGTCCTTCTGTTCACCTGATTTAGAATTCCTCACAATCAAATGTCCACCGCATTATCTACCAAGGGAATTCTCTTCGGTTATAATCACAGCCGTATATATTCCCCCCCAAGCAGACACATCGATGGCTCTGAACGAACTTTATTTGACTCTTTGCAAACTGGAATCCATATATCCTGAGGCTGCATTCACTGTAGCTGGGGATTTTAACAAGGCTAATCTGAAAACAAGACTCCCTAAATTGTATCAGCATATTGATTGTGCAACCAGGGCTGGAAAAACCTTGGATCATTGCTATTATAACTTCCGCGACGCATATAAGGCCCTGCCCTGCCCTCCTTTCGGAAAAGCTGACCACGACTCCATTTTGATGATCCCTGCCTACAGACAGAAACTAAAAAAAAGAAGCTCCCGCGCTGAGGTCTGTTCAACGCTGGTCCGACCAATCTGATTCCACACTCCAAGACTGCTTCCATCACGTGGACTGGGATATGTTTCGTATTGCATCAAACAACAACATTGACGAATACGCTGATTCGGTGAGCGAGTTCATTAGAACGTGCGTTGAAGATGTCGATCCCATAGCAACGATTAAAACATTCCCAAACCAGAAACCGTGACCGAATACAAACAGTGTAGCTATTCCCTCCGCAAGGCAATCAAACAAGCTAAGCGTCAGTATAGAGACAAAGTTGAATCTCAATTCAACGGCTCAGACACAAGAGGTATGTGGCAGGGTCTACAGTCAATCACGGATTACAAAAAGAAAACCAGCCCCGTCACGGAACAGGATGTCTTGCTCCCAGGCAGACTAAATCACTTTTTTGCCCACTTTGAGGACAATACAGTGCCACTGACACGGCCCGCAACCAAAACATGCGGACTCTCCTTCACTGCAGCCGACTTGAGGAAAACATTTAAATGTGTCAACCCTCGCAAGGCTGCAGGCCCAGACGGCATCCCCAGCTGCGCCCTCAGAGCATGTGCAGACCAGCTGGCTGGTGTGTTTACGGACATATTCAATCAATCCCTATCCCAGTCTGTTGTTCCCACATGCTTCAAGAGGGCCACCATTGTTCCTGTTCCCAAGAAAGCTAAGGTAACTGAGCTAAACGACTACCGTCCCGTAGCACTCACTTCCGTCATCATGAAGTGCTTTGAGAGACTAGTCAAGGACCATATCACCTCCACCCTACCTGACACCCTAGACCCACTCCAATTTGCTTACCGCCCAAATAGGTCCACAGACGATGCAATCTCAACCACACTGCACACTGCCCTAACCCATCTGGACAAGAGGAATACCTATGTGAGAATGCTGTTCATCGACTACAGCTCGGCATTTAACACCATAGTGCCCTCCAAGCTCGTCATCAAGCACGAGACCCTGGGTCTCGACCCCGCCCTGTGCAACTGGGTACTGGACTTCCTGACGGACCGCCCCCAGGTGGTGAGGGTAGGCAACAACATCTCCACCCCGCTGATCCTCAACACTGGGGCCCCACAAGGGTGCATTCTGAGCCCTCTCCTGTACTCCCTGTTCACCCACGACTGCGTGGCCACGCACGCCTCCAACTCAATCATCAAGTTTGCGGACGACACAACAGTGGTAGGCTTGATTACCAACAACGACGAGACGGCCTACAGGGAGGAGGTGAGGGCCTTCGGAGTGTGGTGTCAGGAAAATAACCTCACACTCAACGTCAACAAAACTAAGGAGATGATTTGGGACTTCAGGAAACAGCAGAGGGAACACCCCCCTATCCACATCGATGGAACAGTAGTGGAGAGGGTAGTGAGTTTTAAGTTCCTCGGCGTACACATCACAGACACACTGAATTGGTCCACCCACACAGACAGCATCATGAAGAAGGCGCAGCAGTGCCTCTTCAACCTCAGGAGGCTGAAGAAATTCGGCTTGTCACCAAAAGCACTCACAAACTTCTACAGATGCACAACCGAGAGCATCCTGTCGGGCTGTATCACCGCCTGGTACGGCAACTGCTTCGCCCACAACCGTAAGGCTCTCCAGCGGGTAGTGAGGTCTGCACAACGCATCACCGGGGTCAAACTACCTGCCCTCCAGGACACCTACACCACCCGATGTCACAGGAAGGCCATAAAGATCATCAAGGACAAGAACCACCCGAGCCACTGCCTGTTCACCCCGCTCTCATCCAGAAGGTGAAATCAGTACAGGTGCATCAACCCTGGGACCGAGAGACTGAAAAACAGCTTCTATCTCAAGGCCATCAGACTGTTAAACAGCCACCACTAACATTGAGTGGCTGCTGCCAACACACTGACTCAACTCCAGCCACTTTAATAATGGGAATTGATGGGAAATTATGTAAAATATATCACTAGCCACTAAACAATGTTACCTAATATAATGTTTACATACCCTACATTATTCATCTCATATGTATAAGTATATACTGTACTCTATATCATCTACTGCATCTTTATGTAATACATGTATCACTAGCCACTTTAACTATGCCACTTTGTTTACATACTCATCTCATATGTATATACTGTACTCAATACCATCTACTGTATCTTGCCTATGCCGCTCTGTACCATCACTCATTCATATATCTTTATGCACATATTCTTTATCCCCTTACACTTGTGTCTATAAGGTAGTAGTTTTGAATTGTTAGCTAGATTACTTGTTGGTTATTACTGCATTGTCGGAACTAGAAGCACAAGCATTTCGCTACACTCACATTAACATCTGCTAACCATGTGTATGTGACAAATACAATTTGATTTGATTTGATTTGAGAGCGCACCAAATCAATTCCAGTAATGAATGAAATATACATTTACGTCGCGACCCACATACTTTAAGAAATGCAGGCTGTACACATTACATCAGTCACTGATTCACAATTTGACAAGCACTTGATTATACTGCGTATTTCAGGGTGGTATCCCCTTTGTGTGGCAGGAACCTTTGTATGAAACTCTTTCGTAAGAAAATGCAATTGCAGACAGAGATTCACATACAGAGTAACTCAGTAGTCTAAAGTAAAGATCTGTGTGGTGAAACAGGAGACAACGTTCTTTATACAACCTATCGTCAATCATATCTTAACATTGTTGCATTGGATTAGAGACTAAGAGTATCTAAGATGAGTAAAACACGTGCAGACTGTGGTTTCTCTCTCTGCTACCTCGGCCTTGAGGCTGGGTGACTATCAGCAGGTGCAGGCAGCTCTCCGCCTGAGAACTGAAGCAGTACATCTCCATTTCCCAGTACTTTTCCACCACTGCAAGCATACAAAGGTTATCACATATTTTCAGTAATCACGGCATTGTTTTTTATTTACAACATAACCTTGCTGATCCTGTAAAACAGTTAGTTCTTCGGGGCTTTGGTCTTGCCCTTCATCTTTTTCAAGTCTTTGGTCTCGACTCACATCTGCTTCTTGTTTCAGGCTGTGTCTGGCTCCATCTGTGTCTGGCCTTTAATAACACCCCAGGCCTTTAATAATACCCCAGGCCTTTAATAATACCCCAGGCCTTTAATAACACCCCAGGCCTTTAATAACACCCCAGGCCTTTAATAACACCCCAGGCCTTTAATAACACCCCCCAGATCTTTAATAGCACCCCAGGCCTTTAATAACACCAGTGGTAAACAATCCACCCAAGATGTCTTGGTGGATTGGTATGCCTTAGCTAACCCTTGTTTAATGGATTGGTTAGCTCTCTCGGTAACCCCATTACTCTGGGGGTGGTAGATGGATACACATGTCTGGTCCAGTCCTATCATTATGGCTAACTGCTTGACTACATCACCAGTGGAGTGGGTAACATTGTCTGCAGATAAAACCTCAGGAACAACAAATCTAGGTATTATCTCCCTCACTAGTAGCTTTGCTACTGTCTTAGCATCACAGTGTGTGGTGAGAAATGCCTCCACCCACCTGGTGAACCTGTCAGTAAGGACTAAACAGTACCTTTTCCTTTCTTATCTTTCTGAAAGATCTATAAAATCCATGGCTAGATGGGAGAATGGTCCTCTTGACGTAGGGACATTACCTGGTTTCAGAGGTGTCCCTTTGGCAATGTTAAATTGCATGCACATCGAAACAGAAACTGTTTCACATGCTGAGTGAAAATTTGGACAAAACAAATCTAAAGAAATTGCCTCTATCATATCCCCCCTTGACAAATAAGCCATACCATGGGCCACTTGGCAATCAGAGGCAATAAGACAAGCTGGCAGACACGGTCTGCCAGACAAAGTCTGTTTCCAAATTTTTTGAAACGGGGTCAAGTTTACAACCCCGCTGTTGCCATACCAAATGAGAACCAACATCCAAAGCCTATTTAGATGCCAAATCATCAGTGTCTTTCCCAACAGTAGTAGAGAAGAACATGGAGTGGGTATGACACTTGGAGGCAGCCAATATAGCAGCCTCATTTGCCATGGTGTTACCCATACTGACAAAATCTTTCCCCCCAGTGTGAGCAGCAACCCTCTCAAAGCAGAGGGCAGCATCATAGCCTCCAAGAAATCTAAAACCATAGTTCTATTACGAATAGGACTTTTACAAGAATTGTGAAAACCCCTACTCTTCCACACACACCACACAGGAGAGGCAAACCCCCTACTCCTTCAGACACCACGCCAGGAGAGACAAATCACCAAGTTCTCCAAATACCACACTAGGAGAGACAAACCCCTACTCATCTAGACACCACACCATGAGAGACAAACCCCTACTCCTCCACACATGGAGAGACAAACCCCTACTCCTCCAGACACCACACCAGGAGAGACAAACCCCTACTCCCCTAGACACCACACCAGGAGAGACAAACCCCCTACTCCTCTAGACACCACACCAGGAGAGACAAACCCCCTACTCCTCTAGACACCACACCAGGAGAGGCAAACCCCCTACTCCTCCAGACACCACACCAGGAGAGACAAACCCCCTACTCCTCTAGACACCACACCAGGAGAGACAAATCACTAAGTTCTCCAAATACCATACTAGGAGAGACAAACCCCTACTCATCTAGACACCACACCAGGAGAGACAAACCCCTACTCCTCCACACAAGGAGAGACAAACCCCTACTCCTCCAGACACCACACCAGGAGAGACAAACCCCTACTCCTCCAGACACACCAGGAGAGACAACCCCCTACCCCTCTAGACACCACACCAGGAGAGACAAACCCCTACTCAACTACACACCACACCAGGAGAGACAAACCCCCTACTCCTCCAGACACAACACCAGGAGAGACAAACCCCTACTCCTCCAGACACCACACCAGGAGAGAAAAAAACCCTACTCCTCTAGACACCACACCAGGAGAGACAAACCCCCTACTCCTCTAGACACCACACCAGGAGAGACAAACCCCCTACTCCTACACATCAGGAGAGACAAACCCCCTACTCCTCTAGACACCACACCAGGAGAGACAAACCCCCTACTCCTCCAGACACAACACCAGGAGAGACAAACCCCCTACTCCTCTAGACACCACACCAGGAGAGAGAAACCCCTACTCCTACACATCAGGAGAGACAAACCCCCAACTCCTCTAGACACCACACCAGGAGAGACAAAACCCATACTCCTCCAGACACCACACCAGGAGAGACAAACAACCTACTTCTGCAGACACCACACCAGGAGAGACAAACCCCTAATCCTTTAGACACCACACCAGGAGAGACAAACCCTTACTCATCTAGACACCACACCAGGAGAGACAAACCCCTAATCCTCCACACAAGGAGAGACAAACCCCTACTACTCCAGACACCACACCAGGAGAGACAAACCCTACTCCTCAAGACACACCAGGAGAGACAACCCCCTACTCCTCTAGACACCACACCAGGAGAGACAAACCCCTACTCCTCCACAGAAGGAGAGACAAACCCCTACTCCTCCAGACACCACACCAGGAGAGACAAACCCCTACTCATCTAGACACCACACCAGGAGAGACAAACCCCTACTCCTCAAGACACACCAGGAGAGACAACCCCCTACTCCTCTAGACACCACACCAGGAGAGACAAACCCCTACTCCTCCACAGAAGGAGAGACAAACCCCTACTCCTCCAGACACCACACCAGGAGAGACAAACCCCTACTCATCTAGACACCACACCAGGAGAGACAAACCCCTACTCCTCCACACAAGGAGAGACAAACCCCTACTCCTCCAGACACCACACCAGGAGAGACAAACCCCTACTCTTCAGACACCACACCAGGAGAGACAAACCCCTACTCCTCCAAACACCACACCAGGAGAGAAAAACCCACTACTCCTCTAGACACCACACCAGGGGAGACAAACCCCTGCTCCTCCACACCAGGAGAGACAACCCCCCCTACTCCTCCAGAAACAATACCAGGAGAGACAACCCCCTACTCCTCTAGACAAAACACCAGGAGAGACAAACCCTTACTCCTCTAGACACCACACCAGGAGAGACAAACCCCTACTCATACACACCAGGAGAGACAAACCCCCTACTCCTCCAGACACCGCAACAGGAGAGACAAACCCCTACTCGTCTAGATACCACCCCAGGAGAGACAAACCCCCTACTCCTCCAGACACCACACCAGGAGAGACAAACCCCTACTCCTCTAGACACCACACCAGGAGAGACAAACCCCTACTCCTCTAGACACCACACCAGGAGAGAGAAACCCCTACTCCTCCACAACAGGAGAGAAAAACCCATACTACTCTAGACACCAGACCAGGAGAGACAAACCCCCTACTCCTTCAGACACAACAGCAGGAAAGACAAACCCCCTACTCCTCTAGACACAATACCAGGAGGGAGAAACCCCCACTCCTCCAGACACAACATCAGGAGAGACAAACTCCTACTCCTCCAGACACCACATCAGGAGAGACAAACCCCTACTCCTCTAGACACCACAACAGGCGAGAGAAACCCCTACTCCTCCACACCAGGAGACAAACCCCCTACTCCTCTAGACGCAATACCAGGAGAGACAAACCCCCTACTCCTCTAGACACCACAGCAGGAGACAAGCCCCCTACTCCTCCAGACACAACATCAGGAGAGACAAACACCTTACTCCCCCAGAAACAACACCAGGAGAGACAAACCCCTACTCCTATATACACCACACCAGGAGAGACAGCCCCTACTCCTCCACACCAGGAGAGACAAACCACCTACTCCTCCAGACACCGCACCAGGAGAGACAAACCCCTACTCGTCTAGATACCACACCAGGAGAGACAAACTCCCTTCTCCTCCAGACACAACACCAGGAGAGACAAACCCCTACTAATCCACAACAGGAGAGACAAACCCATACTACTCTAGACACCAGACCAGGAGAGACAAACCCCCCACTCCTCTAGACACCACACCAGGAGAGACAAATCCCCTACTCCTCTAGTCACCACACCAGGAGAGACAAACCCCCTACTCCTCTAGACACAACACCAGGAGAGGCAAACCCCCTACTCCTCCAGACACCACACCAGGAGAGACAAACCCCTACTCCTCTAGACACCAGACCAGGAGAGACAAACCCCCTACTCATCCAGATACCACACCAGGAGAGACAAACTCCCTACTCCTCTAGACACCAGACCAGGAGAGACAAACCCATACTACTCTAGACACCAGACCAGGAGAGACAAACCCCCTACTCCTCCAGACATCACACCAGGAGAGACAAACCCCTACTCCTCTAGACACCAGACCAGGAGAGACAAACCCCCTACTCCTCCAGATACCACACCAGGAGAGACAAACCCCTACTCCTCTAGACACCACAACAGGATAGACGAACCCCCTACTCCTCTAGACACCACACCAGGAGAGACAAACCCCCTACTCCTCCAGACACCACACCAGGAGAGACAAACCACCTACTCCTCTAGACACCACACCAGGAGACAAACCCCCTACTCCTCCAGACACCACACCAGGAGAGGCAAACCCCCTACTCCTCCAGACACCACACCAGGAGAGGCAAACCCCCTACTCCTCTAGACACCACACTAGGAGACAAACCCCCTACTCCTCTAGACACCACACTAGGAGACAAACCCCCTACTCCTCTAGACACCACACCAGGAGACAAACCCCCTACTCCTCCAGACACCACAGCAGGAAAGACAAACCCCCTACTCCTCTACACACCACACTAGGAGACAAACCCCCTACTCCTCCAGACACCACACCAGGAGAGGCAAACCCCCTACTCCTCCAGACACCACACCAGGAGAGGCAAACCCCCTACTCCTCTAGACACCACACCAGGACAGACAAACCCCCTACTCCTCTAGACACCACACCAGGAGAGACAAACCCCCTACTCCTCTAGACACCACACCAGGAGAGACAAACCCATACTACTCTAGACAACACACCAGGAGAGACAAACCCCTACTCCTCTAGACACCACACCAGGAGAGACAAACCCCTACTCCTCTAGACACCACACCAGGAGAGACAAACACTCTACTCCTCCAGACACAACACCAGGAGAGACAAACCCCCTACTCCTCCAGACACCAGGAGAGACAAACCCCTACTCCTCCAGACACCACACCAGGAGAGACAAACCCCCTACTCCTATAGACACCACAACAGGAGAGACAAACCCCCTACTCCTTCAGACACCACACCAGGAGAGACAAACCCCTACTCCTCCAAACACCACACCAGGAGAGAAAATCACACTACTCCTCTAGACACCACACCAGGAGAGACAGCCCCTACTCCTCCACACCAGGAGAGACAAACGCCCTACTCCTCCAGACACCACAGCAGGAAAGACAAACCCCTACTCCTCTAGACACCACACTAGGAGACAAACCCCCTACTCCTCTAGACACCACACCAGGAGAGACAAACCCCCTACTCCTCCAGACACCACACCAGGAGAGACAAACCCCCTACTCCTCCAGACACCACAGCAGGAAAGACAAACCCCCTACTCCTCTAGACACCACACCAGGAGACAAACCCCCTACTCCTCCAGACACCACACCAGGAGAGACAAACCCCCTACTCCTCCAGACACCACAGCAGGAAAGACAAACCCCCTACTCCTCTAGACACCACACCAGGAGACAAACCCCCTACTCCTCCAGACACCACACCAGGAGAGACAAACCCCCTACTCCTCTAGACACCACACCAGGAGAGGCAAACCCCCTACTCCTCTAGACACCACACTAGGAGACAAACCCCCTACTCCTCTAGACACCACACCAGGAGACAAACCCCCTACTCCTCCAGACACCACAGCAGGAGAGACAGCCCCTACTCCTCCACACCAGGAGAGACAAACCCCCTACTCCTCCAGATACCGCACCAGGAGAGACAAACCCCTACTCGTCTAGGTACCACACCAGGATAGACGAACCCCCTACTCCTCTAGACACCACACCAGGAGAGACAAACCCCCTTCTCCTCCAGATACCACACCAGGAGAGACAAACCCCCTACTCCTCTAGTCACCACACCAGGAGAGACAACCCCCCTACTCCTCTAGACACCACACCAGGAGAGGCAAACCCCCTACTCCTCCAGACACCACACCAGGATAGACAAACCCCCTACTCCTCTAGACACCACACCAGGAGAGACAAACCCATACTACTCTAGACAACACACCAGGAGAGACAAACCCCTACTCCTCTAGACACCACACCAGGAGAGACAAACCCCTACTCCTCTAGACACCACACCAGGAGAGACAAACCCCCTACTCCTCCAGACACCAGGAGAGACAAACCCCTACTACTCCAGACACCACACCAGGAGAGACAAACCCCTACTCCTCTAGACACCACACCAGGAGAGACAAACCCCCTACTCCTCCAGACACCACACCAGGAGAGACAAACCCCCTACTCCTCTAGACACCACACCAGGAGAGTCAAACCCCCTACTCCTCCAGACACCACACCAGGAGAGACAAACCCCCTACTCCTAGAGACACCACAACAGGAGAGACAAACCCCCTACTCCTTCAGACACCACACCAGGAGAGACAAACCCCTACTCCTCCAAACACCACACCAGGAGAGAAAAACACACTACTCCTCTAGACACCACACCAGGAGAGACAGCCCCTACTCCTCCACACCAGGAGAGACAAACGCCCTACTCCTCCAGACACCACAGCAGGAAAGACAAACCCCTACTCCTCTAGACACCACACTAGGAGACAAACCCCCTACTCCTCTAGACACCACACCAGGAGAGACAAACCCATACTACTCTAGACAACACACCAGGAGAGACAAACCCCCTACTCCTCCAGACACCACACCAGGAGAGACAAACCCCCTACTCCTCCAGACACCACAGCAGGAAAGACAAACCCCCTACTCCTCTAGACACCACACCAGGAGACAAACCCCCTACTCCTCCAGACACCACACCAGGAGAGACAAACCCCCTACTCCTCCAGACACCACAGAAGGAAAGACAAACCCCTACTCCTACAGACACCACACCAGGAGAGACAAACCCCCTACTCCTCCAGACACCACACCAGGAGACACAAACCCCCTACTCCTCTAGACACCACACCAGGAGAGGCAAACCCCCTACTCCTCCAGACACCACAGCCGGAAAGACAAACCCCCTACTCCTCTAGACACCACACTAGGAGACAAACCCCCTACTCCTCCAGACACCACACCAGGAGAGGCAAACCCCCTACTCCTCCAGACACCACACCAGGAGAGACAAACCCCCTACTCCTTCAGACACCACACCAGGAGAGACAAATCCCTACTCCTCCAAACACCACACCAGGAGAGAAAAACACACAACTCCTCTAGACACCACACCAGGAGAGACAGCCCCTACTCCTCCACACCAGGAGAGACAAACCCCCTACTCCTCCAGATACCGCACCAGGAGAGACAAACCCCTACTCGTCTAGGTACCACACCAGGAGAGACAAACCCCCTACTCCTCTAGACACCACACCAGGAGACAAACCCCCTACTCCTCCAGACACCACACCAGGAGAGACAAACCCCTACTCCTCCAAACACCACACCAGGAGAGAAAAACCCACTACTCCTCTAGACACCACACCAGGAGAGACAGCCCCTACTCCTCCACACCAGGAGAGACAAACCCCCTACTCCTCCAGATACCGCACCAGGAGAGACAAACCCCTACTTGTCTAGGTACCACACCAGGAGAGACAAACCCCCTACTTCTCCAGACACCAGGAGATACAAACCCCTACACCTCCAGACACCACACCAGGAGAGTCAAACCCCCTACTCCTCTAGACACCACACTAGGAGACAAACCCCCTACTCCTCTAGACACCACACTAGGAGACAAACCCCCTACTCCTCTAGACACCACACCATGAGACAAACCCCCTACTCCTCCAGACACCACAGCAGGAGAGACAGCCCCTACTCCTCCACACCAGGAGAGACAAACCCCCTACTCCTCCAGATACCGCACCAGGAGAGACAAACCCCTACTCGTCTAGGTACCACACCAGGATAGACGAACCCCCTACTCCTCTAGACACCACACCAGGAGAGACAAACCCTCTACTCCTCTAGACACCACACCAGGAGAGACAAACCCCCTACTCCTCCAGACACCACACCAGGAGAGACAAACCCCCTACTCCTCTAGACACCACACTAGGAGACAAACCCCCTACTCCTCCAGACACCACACCAGGAGACACAAACCCCCTACTCCTCTAGACACCACACCAGGAGAGGCAAACCCCCTACTCCTCCAGACACCACACCAGGAGAGACAAACCCCTTACTCCTATAGACACCACAACAGGATAGACGAACCCCCTACTCCTCTAGACACCACACCAGGAGAGACAAACCCCCTACTCCTCCAGATACCGCACCAGGAGAGACAAACCCCTACTCGTCTAGATACCACACCAGGAGAGACAAACCCCTACACCTCCAGACACCACACCAGGAGAGACAAACCCCCTACTTCTCCAGACACCAGGAGAGACAAACCCCTACTACTCCAGACACCACACCAGGAGAGACAAACCCCTGCTCCTCTAGACACCACACCAGGAGAGACAAACCCCTACTACTCCAGACATCACACCAGGAGAGACAAAACCCTACTCCTCTAGACACCACACCAGGAGAGACGAACCCCCTACTCCTCTAGACACCACACCAGGAGAGACAAACCCCCTACTCCTCCAGATACCGCACCAGGAGAGACAAACCCCTACTCGTCTAGATACCACACCAGGAGAGACAAACCCCTACACCTCCAGACACCACACCAGGAGAGACAAACCCCCTACTTCTCCAGACACCAGGAGAGACAAACCCCTACTACTCCAGACACCACACCAGGAGAGACAAACCCCTGCTCCTCTAGACACCACACCAGGAGAGACAAACCCCTACTACTCCAGACATCACACCAGGAGAGACAAAACCCCTACTCCTCTAGACACCACACCAGGAGAGACAAACCCCCTACTCCTCCAGACACCACACCAGGAGAGACAAACCCCTACTCCTCCAAACACCACACCAGGAGAGAAAAACACACTACTCCTCCAGATACCGCACCAGGAGAGACAAACCCCTACTCGTCTAGGTACCACACCATGAGAGACAAACCCCCTACTTCTCCAGACACCAGGAGATACAAACCCCTACACCTCCAGACACCACACCAGGAAAGACAAACCCCCTACTCCTCTAGACACCACACTAGGAGACAAACCCCCTACTCCTCCAGACACCACACCAGGAGAGGCAAACCCCCTACTCCTCCAGACACCACACCAGGAGAGACAAACCCCCTACTCCTTCAGACACCACACCAGGAGAGACAAATCCCTACTCCTCCAAACACCACACCAGGAGAGAAAAACACACTACTCCTCTAGACACCACACCAGGAGAGACAGCCCCTACTCCTCCACACCAGGAGAGACAAACCCCCTACTCCTCCAGATACCGCACCAGGAGAGACAAACCCCTACTCCTCCAGGTACCACACCAGGAGAGACAAACCCCTACTCCTCTAGACACCACACCAGGAGACAAACCCCTACTCCTCCAGACACCACACCAGGAGAGACAAACCCTACTCCTCCAAACACCACACCAGGAGAGAAAACCCACTACTCCTCTAGACACCACACCAGGAGAGACAGCCCCTACTCCTCCACACCAGGAGAGACAAACCCCTACTCCTCCAGACACCGCACCAGGAGAGACAAACCCCTACTTGTCTAGGTACCACACCAGGAGAGACAAACCCCTACTTCTCCAGACACCAGGAGAGACAAACCCCTACACCTCCAGACACCACACCAGGAGAGTCAAACCCCCTACTCCTCTAGACACCACACTAGGAGACAAACCCCCTACTCCTCTAGACACCACACTAGGAGACAAACCCCCTACTCCTCTAGACACCACACCATGAGACAAACCCCCTACTCCTCCAGACACCACAGCAGGAGAGACAGCCCCTACTCCTCCACACCAGGAGAGACAAACCCCCTACTCCTCCAGATACCGCACCAGGAGAGACAAACCCCTACTCGTCTAGGTACCACACCAGGATAGACGAACCCCCTACTCCTCTAGACACCACACCAGGAGAGACAAACCCTCTACTCCTCTAGACACCACACCAGGAGAGACAAACCCCTACTCCTCCAGACACCACACCAGGAGAGACAAACCCCTACTCCTCTAGACACCACACAGGAGACAAACCCCTACTCCTCCAGACACCACACCAGGAGACACAAACCCCTACTCCTCTAGACACCACACCAGGAGAGGCAAACCCCTACTCCTCCAGACACCACACCAGGAGAGACAAACCCCTTACTCCTATAGACACCACAACAGGATAGACAAACCCCCTACTCCTCTAGACACCACACCAGGAGAGACAAACCCCTACTCCTCCAGAGACAAACCCCTACTCCTCCAGATACCGCACCAGGAGAGACAAACCCCTACTCTAGACACCACACCAGGAGAGACAAACCCCTACACCTCCAGACACCACACCAGGAGAGACAAACCCCTACTTCTCCAGACACCAGGAGAGACAAACCCCTACTACTCCAGACACCACACCAGGAGAGACAAACCCTGCTCCTCTAGACACCACACCAGGAGAGACAAACCCTACTACTCCAGACATCACACCAGGAGAGACAAACCCTACTCCTCTAGACACCACACCAGGAGAGACGAAACCCCTACTCCTCTAGACACCACACCAGGAGAGACAAACCCCCTACTCCTCCAGATACCGCACCAGGAGAGACAAACCCCTACTCGTCTAGATACCACACCAGGAGAGACAAACCCCTACACCTCCAGACACCACACCAGGAGAGACAAACCCCCTACTTCTCCAGACACCAGGAGAGACAAACCCCTACTACTCCAGACACCACACCAGGAGAGACAAACCCCTGCTCCTCTAGACACCACACCAGGAGAGACAAACCCCTACTACTCCAGACATCACACCAGGAGAGACAAAACCCTACTCCTCTAGACACCACACCAGGAGAGACAAACCCCTACTCCTCAGACACCACACCAGGAGAGACAAACCCCTACTCCTCCAAACACCACACCAGGAGAGAAAAACACACTACTCCTCCAGATACCGCACCAGGAGAGACAAACCCCTACTCGTCTAGGTACCACACCAGGAGAGACAAACCCCCTACTTCTCCAGACACCAGGAGATACAAACCCCTACACCTCCAGACACCACACCAGGAGAGACAAAGCCCCTACTCCTCCAGACACCACACCAGGAGAGACAAACCCCCTACTCCTTCAGACACCACACCAGGAGAGACAAAACCCCTACTCCTCTAGACACCACACCAGGAGAGGCAAACCCCCAACTCCTCCAGACACCACACCAGGAGAGACAAACCCCCTACTCCTATAGACACCACAACAGGATAGACGAACCCCCTACTCCTCTAGACAGCACACCAGGAGAGACAAACCCTCTACTCCTCTAGACACCACAACAGGATAGACGAACCCCCTACTCCTCTAGACACCACACCAGGAGAGACAAACCCCCTACTCCTCCAGATACCGCACCAGGAGAGACAAACCCCTACTCGTCTAGATACCACACCAGGAGAGACAAACCCCCTACTCCTTCAGACACCAGGCGAGACAAACCCCTACACCTCCAGACACCACACCAGGAGAAACAAACCCCATACTCCTCCAGACACCAGGAGAGACAAACCCCTACTACTCCAGACACCACACCAGGAGAGACAAACACCTACTCCTCTAGACACCACACCAGGAGAGACAAACCCCTACTACTCCAGACACCACACCAGGAGAGACAAAACCCTACTCCTCTAGACACCACACCAGGAGAGACAAACCCCCTACTCCTCCAGACACCACACCAGGAGAGACAAACCCCCTACTCCTCTAGACACCACACCAGGAGAGACAAACCCATACTACTCTAGACACCACACCAGGAGAGACAAACCCTCTACTCCTCCAGACACCACAGCAGGAAAGACAAACCCCCTACTCCTCCAGATACCAGGAGAGACAAACCCCTACTACTCCAGACACCACACCAGGAGAGACAAACCCCTACTCCTCTAGACACCACACCAGGAGAGACAAACCCAATGCTCCTCCAGACACCACACCAGGAGAGACAAAACCCTACTCCTCTAGACACCACACCAGGAGAGACAAACCCCCTACTCCTCCAGACACCACACCAGGAGAGACAAACTCCCTACTCCTCCAGACACCACACCAGGAGAGACAAACCCCTACTCGTCTAGACACCACACCAGGAGATACAAACCCTCTACTCCTCCAGACACCACACCAGGAGAGGCAAACCCCCTACTCCTCCAGACACCACACCAGGAGAGACAAACCCCCTACTCCTTCAGACACCACACCAGGAGAGACAAACCCCTACTCCTCCTAACACCACACCAGGAGAGAAAAACCAACTACTCCTCTAGACACCACACCAGGAGAAACAGCCCCTACTCCTCCACACCAGGAGAGACAAACCCCCTACTCCTCCAGATACCACACCAGGAGAGACAAACCCCTACTCCTCTATACACCACACCAGGAGAGACAAACCCCTACTCCTCTAGACACCACACCAGGAGAGACAAACCACTACTCCTCCACACCAGGAGAGACAAACCACCTACTCCTCCAGACACCGCACCAGGAGAGACAAACACCTACTCGTCTAGATACCACACCAGGAGAGACAAACCCCCTACTTCTCTAGACGCAATAACAGGAGAGAGAAACCCCCTACTCCTATAGTCACAACACCAGGAGAGGCAAAACCCCTACTACTCTAGACACCACACCAGGAGAGACAAACCCCTACTCCTCTAGACACAACACCAGGAGAGACAAACCCCCTACACCTCCAGATACCACACCAGGAGAGACAAACCCCTACTCCTCTAGACACCACACCAGGAGAGACAAACCCCTACTCCTCTAGACACCACACCAGGAGAGACAAACCCCTACTCCTCCAGACACCACACCAGGAGAGACAAACCCCCTACTCCTCCAGACACCACACCAGGAGAGACAAACCCCTACTCCTCTAGACACCACACCAGGAGAGACAAACCCCCTACTTCTCCAGACACCAGGAGATACAAACCCCTACACCTCCAGACACCACACCAGGAGAGACAAAGCCCCTACTCATCCAGACACCACACCAGGAGACAAACCCCTACTCCTTCAGACACCACACCAGGAGAGACAAAACCCCTACTCCTCTAGACACCACACCAGGAGAGACAAACCCCTACTCCTCCAGACACCACACCAGGAGAGACAAACCCCTACTCCTATAGACACCACACCAGGAGAGACAAACCCCCTACTCCTCTAGACACCACACCAGGAGAGACAAACCCCTACTCCTCTAGACACCACACCAGGATAGACAAACCCCTACTCCTCTAGACACCACACCAGGAGAGACAAACCCCTACTCCTCCAGATACCACACCAGGAGAGACAAACCCCTACTCCTCTAGATACCACACCAGGAGAGACAAACCCCTACTCCTCAGACACCAGGAGAGACAAACCCCTACCTCCAGACACCACACCAGGAGAGACAAACCCCTACTCCTCCAGACACCAGGAGAGACAAACCCCTACTACTCCAGACACCACACCAGGAAGACAAACCCCTACTCCTCTAGACACCACACCAGGAGAGACAAACCCCTACTACTCCAGACACCACACCAGGAGAGACAAAACCCTACTCCTCTAGACACCACACCAGGAGAGACAAACCCCCTACTCCTCCAGACACCACACCAGGAGAGACAAACCCCCTACTCCTCTAGACACCACACCAGGGAGACAAACCCCTACTACTCTAGACACCACACCAGGAGAGACAAACCCTCTACTCCTCCAGACACCACAGCAGGAAAGACAAACCCCCTGCTCCTCTAGACTCCACAACAGGATAGACGAACCCCCTACTCCTCTAGACACCACACCAGGAGAGACAAACCCATACTACTCTAGACAACACACCAGGAGACAAACCCCTACTCCTCCAGACACCACACCAGGGAGACAAACCCCTACTCCTCTAGACACCACACCAGGAGAGAAACCCCTACTCCTCCAGATACCAGGAGAGACAAACCCCTACTACTCCAGACACCACACCAGGAGAGACAAACCCCTACTCCTCTAGACACCACACCAGGAGAGACAAACCCCTACTCCTCCAGACACCACACCAGGAGAGACAAACCCCTACTCCTCTAGACACCACACCAGGAGAGACAAACCCCTACTCCTCCAGACACCACACCAGGAGAGACAAACCCCTACTCCTCCAGACACCACACCAGGAGAGACAAACCCCTACTCCTCTAGACACCACACCAGGAGAGACAAACCCCTACTCCTCCAGACACCACACCAGGAGAGACAAACCCCTACTCCTCCAGACACCACACCAGGAGAGACAAACCCCCTACTCCACCAGACACCACACCAGGAGAGACAAACCCCTACTCCTCTAGACACCACACCAGGAGAGACAAACCCCTACTCTCTCACACCAGGAGACACCACACCAGGAGAGACAAACCCCTACTCCTCCAGACACCACACCAGGGAGACAAACCCCTACTCCTCCAGACACCACACCAGGAGAGACAAACCCCTACTCCTCTAGACCCACACCAGGAGAGACAAACCCCCTACTCCTCCAGACACCACACCAGGAGAGACAAACCCCTACTCCTCTAGACACCACACCAGGAGAGACAAACCCCTACTCCTCTAGACACCACACCAGGAGAGACAAACCCCTACTCCTCTAGACACCACACCAGGAGAGGCAAACCCAAAACCCCTACTCCTCTAGACACCACACCAGGAGAGACAAACCCCTACTCCTCTAGACACCACACCAGGAGAGACAAACCCCTACTCCTCCAGACACCACACCAGGAGAGACAAACCCCTACTCCTCCAGACACCACACCAGGAGAGACAAACCCCTACTCCTCTAGACACCACACCAGGAGAGACAAACCCCTACTCCTCCAGACACCACACCAGGAGAGACAAACCCCTACTCCTCTAGACCACACCAGGAGAGACAAACCCCTACTCCTCTAGACACCACACCAGGAGAGGCAAACCCCCTACTCCTCCAGACACCACACCAGGAGAGACAAACCCCTACTCCTCTAGACACCACACCAGGAGAGACAAACCCCTACTCCTCCAGACACCACACCAGGAGAGACAAACCCCTACTCCTCTAGACACCACACCAGGAGAGGCAAACCCCTACTCCTCTAGACACCACACCAGGAGAGACAAAACCCCTACTCCTCCAGACACCACACCAGGAGAGACAAACCCCTACTCCTCAGACACCACACCAGGAGAGACAAACCCCTACTCCTCTAGACACCACACCAGGAGAGACAAACCCCTACTCCTCCAGACACCACACCAGGAAAGACAAACCCCCCTACTCCTCTAGACACCACACCAGGAGAGACAAACCCCCTACTCCTCTAGACACCACACCAGGAGAGACAGCCCCACCACACCAGGAGAGACAAACCCCTACTCCTCTAGACACCACACCAGGAGAGACAACCCCCTACTCCTCTAGACACCACACCAGGAGAGACAAACCCCTACTCCTCTAGACACCACACCAGGAGAGACAAACCCCTACTCCTCCAGACACCACACCAGGAGAGACAAACCCCTACTCCTCTAGACACCACACCAGGAGAGACAAACCCCTACTCCTCCAGACACCACACCAGGAGAGACAAACCCCTACTCCTCCAGACACCACACCAGGAGAGACAAACCCCTACTCCTCTAGACACCACACCAGGAGAGACAAACCCCTACTCCTCCAGACACCACACCAGGAGAGACAAACCCCTACTCCTCCAGACACCACACCAGGAGAGACAAACCCCCTACTCCTCTAGACACCACACCAGGAGAGACAAACCCCTACTCCTCTAGACACCACACCAGGAGAGACAAACCCCTACTCCTCTAGACACCACACCAGGAGAGACAAACCCCCTACTCCTCCAGACACCACACCAGGAGAGACAAACCCCCTACTCCTCCAGACACCACACCAGGAGAGACAAACCCCCTACTCCTCCAAACACCACACCAGGAGAGACAAACCCCTACTCCTCTAGACACCACACCAGGAGACAAACCCCTACTCCTCCACCACACCAGGAGAGACAAACCCCCTACTCCTCAAGATACCGCACCAGGAGAGACAAACCCCTACTCGTCTAGATACCACACCAGGAGAGACAAAAACCCCTACTCCTCCAGACACAACACCAGGAGAGACAAACCCCTACTCCTCTAGACACAACACCAGGAGAGACAAAGCCCTACTCCTCCAGACACCGCACCAGGAGAGACAAACCCCTACTCCTCCAGACACCACACCAGGAGAGACAAACCCCTACTCCTCTAGACACCACACCAGGAGAGACAAACCCCTACTCCTCCAGACACCACACCAGGAGAGACAAACCCCTACTCCTCCAGACACCACACCAGGAGAGACAAACCCTACTCCTCTAGACACCACACCAGGAGAGAGAGACAAACCCCCTACTCCTCCTCCACACCAGGAGAGACAAACCACCCCTACTCCTACTCCTCTAGACACCACACCAGGAGAGACAAACCCCCTACTCCTCTAGACACCACACCAGGAGAGACAAACCCCCTACTCCTCTAGACACCACACCAGGAGAGACAAACCCCCTACTCCTCCAGACACCACACCAGGAGAGACAAACCCCTACTCCTCTAGACACCACACCAGGAGAGACAAACCCCTACTCCTCCACACCAGGAGAGACAAACCCCCTACTCCACCAGACACCGCACCAGGAGAGACAAACCCCTACTCATCTAGATACCACACCAGGAGAGACAAACTCCCTACTCCTCCAGACAAAACACCAGGAGAGACAAACCCCTACTCCTCTAGACACCACACCAGGAGAGACAAACCCCCTACTCCTCCAGATACCACACCAGGAGAGACAAACCCCCTACTCCTCTAGACACCACACCAGGAGAGGCAAACCCCCTACTCCTCCAGACACCACACCAGGAGCGACAAACCCCCTACTCCTCTAGACACCACACCAGGATAGACAAACCCCCTACTCCTCTAGACACCACACCAGGAGAGACAAACCCCTACTCCTCCAAACCAGGAGAGTCAAACCCCCTACTCCTCTAGACACCACACCAGGAGAGACAAACCCCTACTCCTCTAGACACCACACCAGGAGAGACAAACCCCCTACTCCTCCAGACACCACACCAGGAGAGACAAACCCCCTACTCCTCCAGACACCAGGAGAGACAAACCCCCTACTCCTCCAGACACCACACCAGGAGAGACAAACCCCTACTCCTCCAAACCCCTATTGCATAAGGTATTTTCCCTTCTCCCATTTTACAGGCAGGTGGTTTGTCAGTAGTTCAGCCTGTTGAGCGGAGAAAGTATCTGGTTCAAATCAAATCAAATCAATTTTATTTATATAGCCCTTCGTACATCAGCTGATATCTCAAAGTGCTGTACAGAAACCCAGCCTAAAACCCCAAACAGCAAGCAATGCAGGTGTAGAAGCACGGTGGCTAGGAAAAACTCCCTAGAAAGGCCAAAACCTAGGAAGAAACCTAGAGAGGAACCAGGCTATGTGGGGTGGCCAGTCCTCATCTGGCTGTGCCGGGTGGAGATTATAACAGAACATGGCCAAGATGTTCACATGTTCATAAATGACCAGCATGGTCGAATAATAATAAGGCAGAACAGTTGAAACTGGAGCAGCAGCACAGTCAGGTGGACTGGGGACAGCAAGGAGTCATCATGTCAGGTAGTCCTGGGGCACGGTCCTAGGGCTCAGGTCCTCCGAGAGAGAGAAAGAAAGAGAGAATTAGAGAGAGCATATGTGGGGTGGCCAGTCCTCTTCTGGGTGTGCCGGGTGGAGATTATAACAGAACATGGCCAAGATGTTCAAATGTTCATAAATGACCAGCATGGTCAAATAATAGTAGGGCAGAACAGTTGAAACTGGAGCAGCAGCATGGCCAGGTGGACTGGGGACAGCAAGGAGTCATCATGTCAGGTAGTCCTGGGGCATGGTCCTAGGGCTCAGGTCAGTTGAAACTGGAGCAGCAGCACGGCCAGGTGGACTGGGGACAGCAAGGAGTCATCATGTCAGGTAGTCCTGGGGCATGGTCCTAGGGCTCAGGTCAGTTGAAACTGGAGCAGCAGCATGGCCAGGTGGACTGGGGACAGCAAGGAGTCATCATGTCAGGTAGTCCTGGGGCATGGTCCTAGGGCTCAGGTCCTCCGAGAGAGAGAAATAGAGAATGCACACTTAGATTCACACAGGACACCGAATAGGACAGGAGAAGTACTCCAGATATAACAAACTGACCCTAGCCCCCCGACACAAACTACTGCAGCATAAATACTGGAGGCTGAGACAGGAGGGGTCACGTTATGGTTGTTGTGTGTCAGTGGTTCTATCAACTGTCACAATACCAAAACCTGCAGTTTGATCTATATATCTATCTATCTATCTATCCATCTATATATATATATATATATATATATATATATATATATATATGTACACTGCTCATAAAAATAAAGGGAACACTTAAACAACACAATGTAACTCCAAGTCAATCACACTTCTGTGAAATCAAACTGTCCACTTAGCAAGCAACACTGATTGACAATAAATTCCACATGCTGTTGTGCAAATGGAATAGACAACAGGTGGAAATTATAGGCATTTAGCAAGACACCCCCCAATAAAGGAGTGGTTCTGCAGGTGGTGACCAGGCCACTTCTCATTTCCTATGCTTCCTGGCTGATATTTTGGTCACTTTTGAATGCTGGCGGTGCTTTCACTCTAGTGGTAGCATGAGACGGAGTCTACAACCCACACAAGTGGCTCAGGCAGTGCAGCTCATCCAGGATGGCACATCAATGCGAGCTGTGGCAGGAGACAGGCCAGTACATCAGGAGACGTGGAGGAGGCCGTAGGAGGGCAACAACCCAGCAGCAGGACCGCTACCTCCGCTTTTGGGCAAGGAGGAGCAGGAGGAGCACTGCCAGAGCCCTGCAAAATGACCTCCAGCAGGCCACAAATGTGCATGTGTCTGCTCAAACGGTCAGAAACAGACTCCATGAGGGTGGTATGAGGGCCCGACGTCCACAGGTGGGGGTTGTGCTTACAGCCCAACACCGTGCAGGACGTTTGGCATTTGCCAGAGAACACCAAGATCGGCAAATTCGCCACTGGCACCCTGTGCTCTTCACAGCTGAAAGCAGGTTCACACTGAGCACGTGCCAGACGTGACAGAGTCTGGAGACGCCGTGGAGAACATTCTGCTGCCTGCAACATCCTCCAGCATGACCGGTTTGGCAGTGGGTCAGTCATGGTGTGGGGTGGCATTTCTTTGGGGGGCCGCACAGCCCTCCATGTGATTGCCAGAGGTAGCCTGACTGCCATTAGGTACCGAGATGAGATCCTCAGACCCCTTGTGAGACCATATGCTGGTGCGGTTGGCCCTGGGTTCTTCCTAATGCAAGACAATGCTAAACCTCATGTGGCTGGAGTGTGTCAGCAGTTCCTGCAAGAGGAAGGCATTGATGCTATGGACCGTCCGTTCCCCAGACCTGAATCCAATTGAGCACATCTGGGACATCATGTCTTTCCCCATCCACCAACGCCACGTTGCACCACAGACTGTCCAGGAGTTGGCAGATGCTTTAGTCCTGGTCTGGGAGGAGATCCCTCAGGAGACCATCCGCCACCTCATCAGGAGCATGTCCAGGCATTGTAGGGAGGTCATACAGGCATGTGGAGGCCACACACACTACTGAACCTCATGTTGACTTGTTTTAAGGACATTACATCAAAGTTGGATCAGCCTGTAGTGTGGTTTTCCACTTTAATTTTGAGTGTGACTCCAAATCCAGACCTCCATGGGTTGATAAATTTGATTTTCCATTGATAATTTTTGTGTGATTTTGTTGTCAGCACATTCAACTATGTAAAGAAGAAAAGTATTTAATAAGAATATTTCATTCATTCAGATCTAGGATGTTATTTTAGTGTTCCCTTTATTTTTTTGAGCAGTGTATATATATATGTATCTATGTGTATCTATCTATCTCAGTATATAGACCTAGTGGTACTATCTATCTATCTATCTATCTATCTCTATCTATCTATCTATCTATCTATCTATCTATCTATCTATCTATCTATCTATCTATCTATCTATCTATCTATCTATCTATCTATCTATCTCAGTATATAGACCTAGTGGTACTATCTATCTATCTATCTATCTATCTATCTATCTATCTATCTATCTATCTATCCATCTATCTATCCATCTATCTATCTATCTCAGTATATAGACCTAGTGGTACTATCTATCTATCTATCTATCTATCTATCTATCTATCTATCTATCTATCTATCTATCTATCTATCTATCTATCTATCTATCTATCTATCTATCTCTCTATCTATCTCAGTATATAGACCTAGTGGTACTATCTATCTATCTATCTATCTATCTATCTATCTATCTATCTATCTATCTATCTATCTATCTATCTATCTATCTATCTATCTATCTATCTATCTATCTATCTATCTATCTATCTTTCCCATCTTTGAATATGTACTGGGGACGTTGGAGAAAAAGGTCTGGGCCTCTTCATTGCTGATCGTCAGGAAAATAGGAACTGTTGGTGTTCTGATTTCCTTGTGGCCAGACACCTCCTCTTCCCCCTCTCTGTGGTTGATTTCCTCTGTGTCCTTCTTGGTGGCCAGGACCAGGCTGGTAACCTCCTTGTGCCTGCTGGGGAGGGTTGCTGCTGATATCCACCTTGTTGTTTGGTATTCTCCTCTATGTCCTACTCTGAAATTTCCTCTCCCTCTTCGGTTCACTCCAGGTGTTGTGGCCCATACTTGATATTGAGGATTTTGTGGACATTGATTCCTCATGTGTCCACACCCTCAGCATTCTGGGTGAGCCCCGTGGTTGTGGGTTCCAATACGTCTGAGGGAGAAATTGTACATAAGGCACTGTGGACTCAGGTCCACTTGGGGGCGCTGTAGGAGTGTTCGTCACCATGTCAGGCTCACCTCCTTTATTCTATATTCTTGTTTGTTTGTAGACCCCTCCTTCATATTACTCTTTCGTAAGAAAATGCAATTGCAGACAGAGATTCACATACAGAGTAACTCAGTAGTCTAAAGTAAAGATCTGTGTGGTGAAACAGGAGACAACGTTCTTTATACAACCTATCGTCAATCATATCTTAACATTGTTGCATTGGATTAGAGACTAAGAGTATCTAAGATGAGTAAAACACGTGCAGACTGTGGTTTCTCTCTCTGCTACCTCGGCCTTGAGGCTGGGTGACTATCAGCAGGTGCAGGCAGCTCTCAGCCTGAGAACTGAAGCAGTACATCTCCATTTCCTTGTGCTTGACACAAGTCATTTTTCCAGACTTCACTGTATCACAATTCTAGTGGGTTTACATATACAAAATTGAAGTTTACATATACAAAATTGACTGTGCCTTTAAACAGCTTGGAAAATTCCAGAAAATGTCATGGCTTTAGAAGCTTCTGATAGGCCAATTGACATCATTTGACTCAATTGGAGGTGTTTCAAGGTCGGCCTTCAAACTCAGTGCCTCTTTGCTTGACATCATGGGAAAATCAAAATAAATCAGCCAAGACATCAGAAAACAAATTGTAGACCTCCACAAGTCTGGTTCATCCTTGGCAGCAATTTCCAAAAGCATGAAGGTACCACATTGACCTGTACAAACAATAGTACGCAAGTATAAACACCATGGGACCATGCAGCCATCATACCGCTTAGGAAGGAGACGCGTTCTGTCTCCTAGAGATGAACGTACTTTGGTGTGAAAAGTGCAAATCAATCCCAGAACAACAGCAAAGGACCTTGTGAAGATGCTGGAGGAAACAGGTACAAAAGTATCTATATCCACAGTAAAACGAGTCCTATATCGACATAACCTGAAAGGCCGCTCAGCAAGGAAGAAGCCACTGCTCCAAAACCGCCATAAAAAAAGCCAGACTACGGTTTGCAACTGCACATGGGGACAAAGATAGTACAATTTGGAAAATGTCCTCTGGTCTGATGAAACAAAAATTGAACTGTTTGGCCATAATGACCATCGTTATGTTTGGAGGAAAAAGGGGGAGGCTTGCAAGCCGAAGATCACCATCCCAACCATGAAGCACGGGGGCGGCAGCATCATGTTGTGGGGGTGCTTTGCTGCAGGAGGGACTGGTGCACTTCACAAAACAGATGGCATCATGGGGAAAGAAGATTATGTGGATATATTGAAGCAACATCTCAAGACATCAGTCAGGAAGTTAAAGCTTGGTCGCAAATGGGTCTTCCAACTGGACATTGACCCCAAGCATACTTTCAAAGTTGTGGCAAAATGGCTTAAGGACAACAAAGTCAAGGTATTGGAGTGGCCATCACAAAGCCCTGACCTCAATCTTATAGAACATTTGTGGGCAGAACTGAAAAAGTGTGTGCGAGCAAGGAGGCCTACAAACCTGACTCAGTTACACCAGCTCTGTCAGGAGGAATGGGACAAAATTTACCCAACTTATTGTGGGAAGCTTGTGGAAGGCTACCCAAATAGTTTGACCCAAGTTAAACAATTTAAAGCCAATGCTACCAAATACTAATTCAGTGTATGTAAACTTCTGACCCACTGGGAATGTGATGAAGGAAATAAAAGCTGAAACTAATCATTCTCTCTACTATTCTGACATTTCACATTCTTACAATAAAGTGGTGATCCAAACTGACCTAAAACAGGGATTACGTGTCAAGAATTGTGAAAAACTGAGTTTAAATGTATTTGGCTAAGGTGTGTGGCTATGTCAATTCCGATTTCAACTGTATATAGCATATAAGACAGACCTGCTTCTCTGACATGTAGAGTAATGAAGCATGTCAGTTCTATTCAAGACATTTCTGTCAGTATGTTAAGCCTTTCCAACTGCGTGCCAGGTCTCACTGTCAAGCTCAGCTCTGTACAGTACTACTGCAGTACTACAAGAGCAAAACTATAGTACCGTACTCCTGAGTCACCACCACTACCACTAGACACCACCACTACGACGACAGTCAGTTTGAGGTTCTTCATACACATGGCTCTGGCCAGGTTACGGCTGGTGGTCTTAAAACTCACAGACTGGAGGAGAGAGGTAGTTAGTGACACTCTGAGCCGGGTTACAGGAACAGTAGTATTTGATTTGATTTGAGTAGTAGTAGGATAGTTGAGTAATTGTAGTAGATTAGAATGTGACTCACTGAGCCGACCAGGTTCTCCGTTTTATCAATCAGCAACTCCAACATCTCTCCCCTCTGAGCCACCAAGTCTGTAGGAAACACAGAGTAAACACAAGACACTAAAATAAATCCTCAGACCCTAGACACTTCTCCCCTATCCCCTAATACAGCGGTACTGGTGGATGTGAGTGATGCTTCTCAGGTCGTCAACCTCTGATGGAGGAGAGGAATGGTGCTTCTAGAGAGACAGAAAGGGGGAGGGAGATAGGGGGGAGGGAGAGAGAGAGAGAGAGAGGAGAGAGAGAGAGAGGGGGAGAGAGAGAGGAGAGCGAGGGGGAGAGAGACGGGGGGAGAGAGACAGAGAGGAGAGAGAGAGATGGGGCGAGAGAGAGAGAGGAGAAGAGAGAGAGAGAGAGAGAGAGAGAGAGAGAGAGGGGGAGAGAGAGGGGGAGAGAGAGAGACAGAGAGGAGAGAGAGATGGGGGGGAGAGAGAGAGAAAGAGGAGAAGACAGAGAGAGAGAGGAGAGAGAGAAAGGAGAGAGGGAGAGGGGGAGAGAGAGAGAGAGAGAGAGAGAGAGAGAGAGAGAGGGGGAGAGAGAGAGACAGAGAGATGGGGGAGAGAGAGAGAGGAGAGAGAGACAGAGAGGAGAGAGAGATGGGGGAGAGAGAGGGGGAGAGAGAGGAGGGAGAGAGGGGGAGAGAGACAGAGAGAGAGAGAGAGATGGGGAGAGAGAGAGAGAGAGAAGAGAGAGAGAGAGAGAGAGGAGAGAGAGGGGGGAGAGAGAGAGACAGAGAGAAGAGAGAGATGGGGGAGAGAGGGAGAGAGAGAGAAAGAAAGGAGAAGACAGAGAGAGAGGAGAGAGAGAAAGGAGAGGGGGAGAGGGGGGAGAGAGAGAGAGAGAGAGAGAGAGAGATGGGGGGAGAGAGAGAGAGAGAGAGGGAGAGAGAGGGGGGGTGGGGGGAGAGGGGGAGATAGAGAGGGGGAGGGAGAGAAACAGAGAGGAGAGAGAGAGATGGGGAGAGAGAGAGAGAGAGTGGGGGAGAGGAGAGGAGAGAGAGACAGAGAGAGAGAGAGGGAGAGAGAGAGAGAGAGAGAGAGAGAGAGAGAGAGAGAGAGAGAGAGACAGAGAGAGAGAGAGAGAGAGAGGTGAGAGAGAGAGAGTAGAGAGGGAGCGGGGAGGAGAGAGAGAGAGAGAGAGAGATGGGGGAGAGAGACAGAGGAGAGAGAGAGATGGGGGAGAGAGACAGAGGAGAGAGAGAGAGATGGGGGAGAGAGACAGAGAGGAGAGAGAGAGATGGGGGGAGAGAGAGAGGAGAGAGAGAGGGGAGAGAGAGAGAGAGAGGAGAGAGAGAAAGAGGGGGGAGAGAGTGAGAGAGATAGAGACAGAAAAGGTAAACACAGTTGGTCCTCACTAAAACACAGACAGTCCTCACTAACACACACAGTCCTCACTAAAACACAGACAGTCAGAGAGAAGAGAGAGATGGGGAGAGAGGAGAGAGAGAGAAAGAAGGAGAAGACTAGAGAGGGGAGGGAGAGAAACACTAGAGAGGGAGCGGGGAGGAGAGAGAGAGAGAGAGAGAGAGAGAAAACACAGACAGTCCTCACTAACACACAGACAGTCCTCACTAACACACAGACAGTCCTCACTAAAACACAGACAGTCCTCAATAAAACACAGACAGTCCTCACTAAAACACAGACAGTCCTCACAAAAACATAGACAGTCCTCACTAAAACACAGACAGTCCTCACTAAAACACAGACAGTCCTCACTAAAACATAGACAGTCCTCACTAAAACACAGACAGTCCTCACTAAAACATAGACAGTCCTCACTAAAACACAGACAGTCCTCACTAAAACATAGACAGTCCTCACTAAAACATAGACAGTCCTCACTAAAACACAGACAGTCCTCACTAAAACATAGACAGTCCTCAGAGTTCTCCCAGAGGCAGAGTTGTCATGTTCCCCTTACATGCCTTACACGCCTTACTCAACCTCCTTTCAGTCCAGTCTTTTATCCACTAACCCTTCCTCCAGCTTCCCCACAGCCATAATCCTTTCAGCCCCGTCGCTCTAAGACCCCTGCTCTGGCCCCTTTAAGCTGGAGAATGTGTGTTCCTGATCTCCCCTGCCATTAGTGATAGGCATTCTGAGTCTATTCAGTGAGCTCATTTGGCTCCTAAACGGCTCTTTGTTCAGTAGTGCTTAAAATGTACCTAAAACCATGTCAAATTAGCTCATCTCGCCTCATCTCTAATTCAAAGCCTACACAATACCTGGGATTGTGTCTGATGACATGCGAGTTCACTTACATTTTTAACAGACCAAATGTTTAGATGAGAGAGTGAAATAAGCAGGAAAAAGAAAGCAGAAAGTTTGTTGTGGCACTTTAGTGTTTTATACGTTTTAAAAACACTTAGCTATACGTTATGTCTAACTGTCTAAGACACTTACACATTTATAACCTTTATTTGACAGTGCATTCGGGAAGAATTTAAACCCCTTGACTTTTTCCACATTTTGTTACGTTACAGCCTTATTCCACTCAGCCATTGCCTGTCACCAAGGGAGTACCACAAGGTTAAATCCTAGGCCCCACGCTCTTCTCAAATTTTCATCATCAACATATCTCAGGCAGTAGGAAACTCTCTCATCCATTTATATGCAGATGATACAGTTTTATACTCAGCTGGCTCCTCCCCGGATTTTGTGTTAAATGCTCTACAACAAAGCTTTCTTAGTGTTCAACAAGCTTTCTCTGCCCTTAACCTTGTTCTGAACACCTGCAAAACACTGCAGTCCCAACAGACAGACAGCACACACTGCAGTCCCAACAGACAGACAGCACACACTGCAGTCCCAACAGACAGACAGCACACACTGCAGTCCCAACAGACAGACAGCACACACTGCAGTCCCAACAGACAGACAGCACACACATGAACTCAGAGCTCTCCTCCACTCTGGCTACTCCAATGATGAGAACTAATCCTATAATATCTTGGTATGGTAGTGAGTGTTCAGAACAGGCTGTGAGACAGGGTTGCCAGGTTTAGCTGAAATTTCCAGAATAATGATCAATCAATCCCAACAGACAGACAGCACACACTGCAGTCCCAACAGACAGACAGCACACACTGCAGTCCCAACAGACAAACAGCACACACGACAGTCCCAACAGACAGACAGCACACACGACAGTCCCAACAGACATACAGCACACACTGCAGTCCCAACAGACAGACAAACAATACACACTGCAGTCCCAACAGACAGACAATACACACTGCAGTCCCAACAGACAGACAGACAGACAATAAACACTACAGTCCCAACAGAGAGACAGACAATACACACTGCAGTCCCAACAGACAGACAATACACACTACAGTCCCAACAGACAGACAGACAGCACACACTGCAGTCCCAACAGACAGACAAACAATACACACTGCAGTCCCATCAGACAGACAGCACACACTGCAGTCCCAACAGACAGACAGAAAATACACACTGCAGTCCCAACAGAGAGACATACAATACACACTACAGTCCCAACAGACAGACAGACAGCACACACTGCAGTCCCAACAGACAGACAAACAATACACACTGCAGTCCCAACAGACAGACAATACACACTACAGTCCCAACAGAGAGACAGACAATACACACTACAGTCCCAACAGAGAGACAGACAATACACACTGCAGTCCCAACAGAGAGACAGACAATACACACTGCAGTCCCAACAGACAGACAATACACACTACAGTCCCAACAGACAGACAAACAATACACACTGCAGTCCCAACAGACATACAATACACACTACAGTCCCAACAGACAGACAATACACACTACAGTCCCAACAGAGAGACAGACAATACACACTGCAGTCCCAACAGACAGACAGACAATACACACTGCAGTCCCAACAGACAGACAATACACACTACAGTCCCAACAGACAGACAGACAGCACACACTGCAGTCCCAACAGACAGACAAACAATACACACTGCAGTCCTATCAGACAGACAGCACACACTGCAGTCCCAACAGACAGACATACAATACACGCTGCAGTCCCAACAGAGAGACAGACAATACACACTACAGTCCCAACAGAGAGACAGACAATACACACTGCAGTCCCAACAGACAGACAAACAATACACACTGCAGTCCCAACAGACAGACAGACAATACACACTGCAGTCCCAACAGACAGACAGACAGCACACACTGCAGTCCCAACAGAGAGACAGACAATACACACTGCAGTCCCAACAGACAGACAAACAATACACACTGCAGTCCCAACAGACAGACAAACAATACACACTACAGTCCCAACAGACAGACAGACAATACACACTGCAGTCCCAACAGACAGACAGACAATACACACTGCAGTCCCAACAGACAGACAATACACACTGCAGTCCCAACAGACAGACAGACAATACACACTGCAGTCCCAACAGACAGACAATACACACTACAGTCCCAACAGACAGACAATACACACTGCAGTCCCAACAGACAGACAATACACACTACAGTCCCAACAGACAGACAGACAATACACACTACAGTCCCAACAGACAGACAATACACACTAGTCCTTACAGACAGACAATACACACTAGTCCTTACAGACAGACAATACACACTGCAGTCCCAAAGACAGACAATACACACTACAGTCCCAACAGACAGACAATACACACACTAGTCCCAACAGACAGACAATACACACTGCAGTCCCAACAGAGAGACAATACACACTGCAGTCCCAACAGACAGACAATACACACTACAGTCCCAACAGACAGACAATACACACTACAGTCCCAACAGAGAGACAGACAATACACACTGCAGTCCCAACAGACAGACAGACAATACACACTGCAGTCCCAACAGACAGACAATACACACTACAGTCCCAACAGACAGACAATACACACTACAGTCCCAACAGAGAGACAGACAATACACACTGCAGTCCCAACAGACAGACAGACAATACACACTGCAGTCCCAACAGACAGACAATACACACTACAGTCCCAACAGACAGACAGACAGCACACACTGCAGTCCCAACAGACAGACAAACAATACACACTGCAGTCCTATCAGACAGACAGACACTGCAGTCCCAACAGACACACACTACAGTCCCAACAGACAGACAAACAATACACACTGCAGTCCCAACAGAGAGACAGACAATACACACTACAGTCCCAACAGAGAGACAGACAATACACACTGCAGTCCCAACAGACAGACAAACAATACACACTGCAGTCCCAACAGACAGACAGACAATACACACTGCAGTCCCAACAGACAGACAGACAGCACACACTGCAGTCCCAACAGAGAGACAGACAATACACACTGCAGTCCCAACAGACAGACAAACAATACACACTGCAGTCCCAACAGACAGACAACAATACACACTACAGTCCCAACAGTCCCACTACAGTCCCAACAGACAGACAATACACACTGCAGTCCCAACAGACAGACAGAATACACACTGCAGTCCCAACAGACAGACTGTTCCCAACAGACCCAACAGACAGACAAACAGACAGACACACACTAGTCCTTACAGACAGACAATACACACTAGTCCTTACAGACAGACAATACACACTAGTCCTTACAGACAGACAATACACACTACAGTCCCAACAGACAGACAGACAGCACACATGCAGTACAGACAACAATACACACTAGTCCATACAGACAGACAGCACACACTAGTCCTTACAGACAGACATAATACATTCCCAACAGACAGACAGACCTTAATCCACTAGAATGTACCAACAGAGAGACAGACAAGACACACTGCTAAATGACTTAAATGTAAATGTCCCAACAAAGACAGACAAGCACACTGCAGTCCCAACAGACAGACCCTTTAGGACTGCAGTCCCAACAGAGGACAGACAAGGACAGACAAACAATACACACTGCAGTCCCAACAGACAGTAGGGGCAGGGGTTGAGTCCCAAACAGACAGACAGACACAGGCAGTCCCAACAGACAGACAATACACCCTTTAGTCCCAACAGACAGACAATACACACCACAGTCCCAACAGACAGACAAACAATACACACTAGTCCTTACAGACAGACAATACACACTAGTCCTTACAGACAGACAATACACACTAGTCCTTAAGACAGACAATACACACTAGTCCATACAGACAGACAATACACACTAGTCCATACAGACAGACAATACACACTAGTCCTTACAGACAGACAATACATTCCCAACAGACAGACGGACCTTAATCCTTAGAATGTTAATTGTAAGTCCTCCCCCAAATGACTTAAATGTAAATGTAAATGTAGGACTTAGAGGGTGGTTAATTTAGACCCTTTAGGACTGTAGGGGGCAGGGGTTAACCAGACCCTTTGACTCTAGGGGGGCAGGGGTTAATTTAGACCCTTTAGACTGTAGGGGGGGGGGTTAATTTAGACCCTTTAGGACTGTAGGGGTGCAGGGGTTAATTTAGACCCTTTAGGACTCTAGGGGCAGGGGTTAATAGACCCTTTAGACTGTAGGGGGCAGGGTTAATTTAGACCCTTTGACTGTAGGGGGGCAGGGGTTAATTTAGACCCTTTAGACTATAGGGGGTTAATTTAGACCCTTTAGGACTCTAGGGGCAGGGGTTAATTTAGACCCTTTAGACTGTAGGGGGCAGGGGTTAACTAGACCCTTTAGGACCAGGGGTTAATTTAGACCCTTTAGACTCTAGGGGGCAGGGGTTAATTTTAGACCCTTTAGGACTGTAGGGGGGGTTAATTCAGACCCTTTAGGACTGTAGGGGGCAGGGGTTAATTTAGACCCTTTAGGACTCTAGGATAGCAGGGGTTAATTTAGACCCTTTAGGACTGTAGGGGGGGGTTAATTTAGACCCTTTAGGACTGTAGGGGGGCAGGGGTTAATAGACCCTTTAGGACTGTAGGGGGCAGGGGTTAATTTAGACCCTTTAGACTGTAGGGGGCAGGGGTTAATTTAGACCCTGACAGACTGTAGGGGGCAGGGGTTAATTTAGACCCTTTTAGACTGTAGGGGGCAGGGTCTAATTTATTTAGACCCTTTAGGACTGTAGGGGGCAGGGGTTAATTTAGACCCTTTAGACTGTAGGGGGCAGGGGTTAATTTAGACCCTTTAGGACTGTAGGGAAGGGGTTAATTTAGACCCTTTAGACTGTCAGGGTTAATTTAGACCCTTTAGGACTGTAGGGGGCAGGGTTAATTTAGACCCTTTAGACTGTAGGGGGCAGGGTTAATTTAGACCCTTTAGGACTGTAGGGGAGGCAGGGGTTAATTTAGACCCAGGACTGTAGGGGGGTTAATTTAGACCCTTTTAGGACTGTAGGGGGCAGGGGTTAATTTAGACCCTTTAGACTGTAGGGGGGCAGGGGTTAATTTAGACCCTTTAGACTGTAGGGGGCAGGGGTTAATTTAGACCCTTTAGGACTGTAGGGGGCAGGGGTTAATTTAGACCCTTTAGGACTGTAGGGGGCAGGGGTTAATAGATTTAGGACTGTAGGGGGCAGGGGTTAATTTAGACCCTTTAGGACTGTAGGGGGAGGGGTTAATTTAGACCCTTTAGGACTGTAGGGGGCAGGGGTTAATTTAGACCCTTTAGGACTGTAGGGGGCAGGGTCTTTAGACCCTTAGACTGTAGGGGCAGGGGTTAATTTAGACCCTTTAGGACTGTAGGGGGCAGGGGTTAACTTAGACCCTTTAGGACTGTAGGGGGGCAGGGGTTAATTTAGACCCTTTAGGACTCTAGGGGGTTAATTTAGACCCTTTAGGACTGTAGGGCGGGGGTTAATTTAGACCCTTTAGGACTGTAGGGGCAGGGTTAATTTTAGACCCTTTAGGACTGTAGGGGGACCCTTTAGGACTGTAGGGGGCAGGGTTAATTTAGACCCTTTAGACTGTATAGGGGTAGACCCTTTAGGACTGTAGGGGGCAGGGGTTAATTTAGACCCTTTAGGACTGTAGGGGACTGTAGGGGCGGGGTTAATTTAGACCCTTTAGGACTGTAGGGGCAGGGTTAATTTAGACCCTTTAGGACTGTAGGGGGCAGGGGTTAATTTAGACCCTTTAGACTAGGGGGCAGGGTTAATGGTAGACCCTTTAGGACTGTAGGGGGGGCAGGGTTAATTTAGACCCTTTAGGACTGTAGGGGGCAGGGTTAATTTAGACCCTTTAGACTCTAGGGGCAGGGGTTAATTTAGACCCTTTAGGACTGTAAATGGTTAATTTAGACCCTTTAGGACTGTAGGGGGCAGGGGTTAATTTTAGACCCTTTAGGACTGTAGGGGGCAGGGGTTAATTTAGACCCTTTAGACTGTAGGGGGCAGGGGTTAATTTAGACCCTTTAGGACTGTAGGGGAGGAGGTTAATTTAGACCCTTTAGACTCTAGGGTGGGGGGTTAATTTAGACCCTTTAGGACTCTAGGGGGGCAGGGGTTAATTTAGACCCTTTAGGACTCTAGGGGGCAGGGTTAATTTAGACCCTTTAGGACTGTAGTAGGTTTTTAGACCCTTTAGGTAGGGGGCAGGGGTTAATTTAGACCCTTTAGGACTGTAGGGGGCAGGGTTAATTTAGACCCTTTAGACTGTAGGGGGCAGGGTTAATTTAGACCCTTTAGGACTGTAGGGGGGGCAGGGGTTAATTTAGACCCTTTAGGACTGTAGGGCAGGGGTTAATTTAGACCCTTTAGGACTCTAGGGGCAGGGGTTAATTAGACCCTTTAGGACTGTGTTAATTTAGACCCTTTAGACTGTGGTAGGGGGGCAGGGGTTAATTCTAGACCCTTTAGGACTCTAGGGGGCAGGGGTTAATTTTAGACCCTTTAGGGACTGTAGGGGGCAGGGGTTAAAGACCCCTTTAGGACTGTAGGGGGGCAGGGGTTAACCCTTTAGACCCTTTTGTAGGGGGTAGGGGGTTAATTTAGACCCTTTAGACTGTAGGGGGCAGGGGTTAATTTAGACCCTTTAGGACTGTAGGGGGCAGGGTTAATTTAGACCCTTTAGACTGTAGGGGGAGGGGTTAATTTAGACCCTTTAGGACTGTAGGGGGCAGGGGTTAATTTAGACCCTTTAGGACTGTAGGGGCAGGGGTTAATTTAGACCCTTTAGGACTGTAGGGGGCGGAGGTTAATTTAGACCTTTAGACTGTAGGGGGCAGGGGTTAATTTAGACCCTTTAGGACTCTAGGGGGCAGGGGTTAATTTAGACCCTTTCGTACAGTCTAGACCCTTTTAGGACTGTAGGGGGCATAATTTAGACCCTTTAGGACTGTATTAAGGGTTAATTTAGACCCTTTAGGACTGTAGGGGGCAGGGGTTAATTTAGACCCTTTAGACTGTATAGGTGGCGGAGGTTAATTTTAGACCCTTTAGGACTCTAGGGTGGGGGGGTTAATTTAGACCCTTTAGACTGTAGGGGGCAGGGGTTAATTAGACCCTTTAGACTCTAGGGGCAGGGGTTAATTTAGACCCTTTAGGACTGTAGGGGGCAGGGGTTAATTTAGACCCTTTAGGACTGTAGGGGGGCAGGGGTTAATTTAGACCCTTTAGACTGTGGGGGGCAGGGGTTAATTTAGACCCTTTAGGACTGTAGGGGGCTATGGTGACCCTTTAGGACTGTAGGGGGCAGGGGTTAATTTAGACCCTTTAGGACTGTAGGGGGGCAGGGGGTAGGGACTGTAGGGGGGCAGGGGTTAATTTAGACCCTTTAGGACTTAGGGGGCAGGGGTTAATTTAGACCCTTTAGGACTGTAGGGGGCAGGGGTTAATTTAGACCCTTTAGGACTGTAGGGGGCAGGGGTTAATTTAGACCCTTTAGGACTGTAGGGGCAGGGGTTAATTTAGACCCTTTAGACTGTAGGGGGGCAGGGGTTAATTTAGACCCTTTAGGACTGTAGGGGGCAGGGGTTAATTTAGACCCTTTAGGACTGTAGGGGGGGGCGGGGTTAATTTAGACCCTTTAGGACTGTAGGGGGGCAGGGGTTCATTTAGACCCTTTAGGACTGTAGGGGGCAGGGGTTAATTTAGACCCTTTAGGACTGTAGGGCAGGGGTTAATTTAGACCCTTTAGACTGTAGGGGGGCAGGGGTTAATTTAGACCCTTTAGGACTGTAGGGGGCAGGGGTTAATTTAGACCCTTTAGGACTGTAGGGGGCAGGGGTTAATTTAGACCCTTTAGGACTGTAGGGGCAGGGGCACTTAGACCCTTTAGGACTTAGGGGCAGGGTTAATTTAGACCCTTTAGGACTGTAGGGGGCAGGGGTTAATTTAGACCCTTTAGGACTGTAGGGGGCAGGGGTTAATTTAGACCCTTTAGGACTGTAGGGGGCAGGGGTTAATTTAGACCCTTTAGGACTGTAGGGGGGCAGGGGTTAATTTAGGGGGGACCCTTTAGGACTGTAGGGGGCAGGGGTTAATTTAGACCCTTTAGGACTGTAGGGGGGCAGGGGTTAATTTAGACCCTTTAGGACTGTAGGGGGCAGGGGTTAATTTAGACCCTTTAGGACTGTAGGGAAGGCAGGGGTTAATTTAGACCCTTTAGGACTGTAGGGGGCAGGGGTTAATTTAGACCCTTTAGGACTGTAGGGGGGGGGTTAATTTAGACCCTTTAGACTGTAGGGGGGCAGGGGTTAATTTAGACCCTTTAGGACTGTAGGGAGGCAGGGGTTAATTTAGACCCTTTAGGACTGTAGGGGGCAGGGGTTAATTTAGACCCTTTAGGACTGTAGGGGGCAGGGGTTAATTTAGACCCTTTAGGACTGTAGGGGGGGGCAGGGGTTAATTTAGACCCTTTAGGACTGTAGGGGGCAGGGGTTAATTTAGACCCTTTAGGACTGTAGGGGGCAGGGGTTAATTTAGACCCTTTAGGACTGTAGGGGGCAGGGGTTAATTTAGACCCTTTAGACTGTAGGGGGGCAGGGGTTAATTTAGACCCTTTAGGACTGTAGGGGGCAGGGGTTAATTTAGACCCTTTAGGACTGTAGGGGGCAGGGGTTAATTTAGACCCTTTAGGACTGTAGGGGGTAGGGGTTAATTTAGACCCTTTAGGACTGTAGGGGGCAGGGGTTAATTTAGACCCTTTAGGACTCTAGGGGGCAGGGGTTAATTTAGACCCTTTAGGACTGTAGGGGGCAGGGGTTAATTTAGACCCTTTAGGACTGTAGGGGGGGGCAATTTAGACCCTTTAGGACTGTAGGGGCAGGGGTTAATTTAGACCCTTTAGGACTGTAGGGGGCAGGGGTTAATTTAGACCCTTTAGGACTGTAGGGGGCAGGGGTTAATTTAGACCCTTTAGGACTGTAGGGGGTTAGATTTAGACCCTTTAGACTAGGGTAGGGGGCAGGGGTTAATTTAGACCCTTTAGGACTGTAGGGGGCAGGGGTTAATTTAGACCCTTTAGGACTGTAGGGGGCAGGGGTTAATTTAGACCCTTTAGGACTGTAGGGGGCAGGGGTTAATTTAGACCCTTTAGGACTGAACTTTGTAGGGGCAGGGGTTAATTTAGACCCTTTAGGACTGTAGGGGGCAGGGGTTAATTTAGACCCTTTAGGACTGTAGGGGGCAGGGGTTAATTTAGACCCTTTAGGACTGTAGGGGGCAGGGGTTAATTTAGACCCTTTAGGACTGTAGGGGGCAGGGTTAATTTAGACCCTTTAGGACTGTAGGGGGGCAGGGGTTAATTTAGACCCTTTAGGACTGTAGGGGGCAGGGGTTAATTTAGACCCTTTAGGGGACTAGTAGGACTGTAGGGGGCAGGGGTTAATTTAGACCCTTTAGGACTGTAGGGGGAGGCAGGGGTTAATTTAGACCCTTTAGGACTGTAGGGGTTAATTTAGACCCTTTAGGACTGTAGGGGGCGGGGGTTAATTTAGACCCTTTAGGACTGTAGGGGGCAGGGGTTAATTTAGACCCTTTAGGACTGTAGGGGGGGTTAATTTAGGGGTTAATTTAGACCCTTTAGGACTGTAGGGGGCAGGGGTTAATTTAGACCCTTTAGGACTGTAGGGGAGGCAGGGGTTAATTTAGACCCTTTAGGACTGTAGGGGGGCAGGGGTTAATTTAGACCCTTTAGGACTGTAGGGGGCAGGGGTTAATTTAGACCCTTTAGGACTGTAGAGGGGGGGGGTTAATTTAGACCCTTTAGGACTGTAGAGGGGGCAGGGGTTAATTTAGACCCTTTAGGACTGTAGGGGGCAGGGGTTAATTTAGACCCTTTAGGACTGTAGGGGCAGGAGGTTAATTTAGACCCTTTAGGACTGTAGGGGGGCAGGGGTTAATTTAGACCCTTTAGGACTCTAGGGGGGCAGGGGTTAATTTAGACCCTTTAGGACTCTAGGGGGGCAGGGGTTAATTTAGACCCTTTAGGACTGTAGGGGGCAGGGGTTAATTTAGACCCTTTAGACTGTAGGGGGGCAGGGGTTAATTTAGACCCTTTAGGACTGTAGGGGGCAGGGGTTAATTTAGACCCTTTAGGACTGTAGGGGGGCAGGGGTTAATTTAGACCCTTTAGGACTGTAGGGGGGCAGGGGTTAATTTAGACCCTTTAGGACTGTAGGGGGCAGGGGTTAATTTAGACCCTTTAGGACTGTAGGGGCAGGGTTAATTTAGACCCTTTAGGACTGTAGGGGGCAGGGGTTAATTTAGACCCTTTAGGACTGTAGGGGGCAGGGGTTAATTTAGACCCTTTAGGACTGTAGGGGGCAGGGGTTAATTTAGACCCTTTAGGACTGTAGGGGGCAGGGGTTAATTTAGACCCTTTAGGACTGTAGGGGGCAGGGGTTAATTTAGACCCTTTAGGACTGTAGGGGGGCAGGGGTTAATTTAGACCCTTTAGGACTGTAGGGGGGGGCAGGGGTTAATTTAGACCCTTTAGGACTGTAGGGGGCAGGGGTTAATTTAGACCCTTTAGGACTGTAGGGGGCAGGGTAATTTAGACCCTTTAGGACTGTAGGGGGCAGGGGTTAATTTAGACCCTTTAGGACTGTAGGGGGCAGGGGTTAATTTAGACCCAGGGGTTTTAGACCCTTTAGGACTGTAGGGGGCAGGGGTTAATTTAGACCCTTTAGGACTTTAGGAAGGGGCAGGGTTAATTTAGACCCTTTAGGACTCTAGGGGGCAGGGGTTAATTTAGACCCTTTAGGACTCTAGGGGGGCAGGGGTTAATTTAGACCCTTTAGGACTGTAGGGGGCAGGGGTTAATTTAGACCCTTTAGGACTGTAGGGGGCAGGGGTTAATTTAGACCCTTTAGGACTCTAGGGGGCAGGGGTTAATTTAGACCCTTTAGACTGTAGGGGGCAGGGGTTAATTTAGACCCTTTAGGACTGTAGGGGGGCAGGGGTTAATTTAGACCCTTTAGGACTGTAGGGGGGGGTGGGCTAGGGGCAGGGGTTAATTTAGACCCTTTAGGACTGTAGGGAGGCAGGGGTTAATTTAGACCCTTTAGGACTGTAGGGGGCAGGGGTTAATTTAGACCCTTTAGGACTGTAGGGGGCAGGGGTTAATTTAGACCCTTTAGGACTGTGGGGGGGGGCAGGGGTTAATTTAGACCCTTTAGGACTGTAGGGGGCAGGGGTTAATTTAGACCCTTTAGGACTGTAGGGGGTGGGGGTTAATTTAGACCCTTTAGGACTGTAGGGGGCAGGGGTTAATTTAGACCCTTTAGGACTGTAGGGGGAGGCAGGGGTTAATTTAGACCCTTTAGGACTGTAGGGGGGCAGGGGTTAATTTAGACCCTTTAGGACTGTAGGGGTTAATTTAGACCCTTTAGGACTGTAGAGGGGGGGACTGTAGGGGGGGTTAATTTAGTCCCTTTAGGACTGTAGGGAGCAGGGGTTAATTTAGACCCTTTAGGACTGTAGGGGGCAGGGGTTAATTTAGACCCTTTAGGACTGTGACCCTTTAGGACTGGAGGTTAATTTAGACCCTTTAGGACTCTAGGGGGCAGGGGTTAATTTAGACCCTTTAGGACTCTAGGGGGCAGGGGTTAATTTAGACCCTTTAGGACTCTAGGGGGGTTAATTTAGACCCTTTAGGACTGTAGGGGGCAGGGGTTAATTTAGACCCTTTAGACTGTAGGGGGCAGGGGTTAATTTAGACCCTTTAGGACTGTAGGGGGCAGGGGTTAATTTAGACCCTTTAGGACTGTAGGGGGCAGGGGTTAATTTAGACCCTTTAGGACTGTAGGGGGCAGGGGTTAATTTAGACCCTTTAGGACTGTAGGGGGCAGGGGTTAATTTAGACCCTTTAGGACTCTAGGGGCAGGGGTTAATTTAGACCCTTTAGGACTGTAGGGGGCAGGGGTTAATTTAGACCCTTTAGGACTGTAGGGGGCAGGGGTTAATTTAGACCCTTTAGGACTGTAGGGGGCAGGGGTTAATTTAGACCCTTTAGGACTGTAGGGGGGCAGGGGTTAATTTAGACCCTTTAGGACTGTAGGGGGGGGGGTTAATTTAGACCCTTTAGGACTGTAGGGGGCAGGGGTTAATTTAGACCCTTTAGGACTGTAGGGGGGCAGGGGTTAATTTAGACCCTTTAGGACTGTAGGGGGGCAGGGGTTAATTTAGACCCTTTAGGACTGTAGGGGGGCAGGGGTTAATTTAGACCCTTTAGGACTGTAGGGGGCAGGGGTTAATTTAGACCCTTTAGGACTGTAGGGGGGCAGGGGTTAATTTAGACCCTTTAGGACTGTAGGGGGCAGGGGTTAATTTAGACCCTTTAGGACTGTAGGGGGCAGGGGTTAATTTAGACCCTTTAGGACTGTAGGGGGCAGGGGTTAATTTAGACCCTTTAGGACTGTAGGGGGCAGGGGTTAATTTAGACCCTTTAGGACTGTAGGGGGCAGGGGTTAATTTAGACCCTTTAGGACTGTAGGGAAGGGGCAGGGGTTAATTTAGACCCTTTAGGACTGTAGGGGGCAGGGGTTAATTTAGACCCTTTAGGACTGTAGGGGGGCAGGGGTTAATTTAGACCCTTTAGGACTGTAGGGGGCAGGGGTTAATTTAGACCCTTTAGGACTGTAGGGGGCAGGGTTAATTTAGACCCTTTAGGACTGTAGGGGGCAGGGTTAACCCTTTAGGACTTAGACCCTTTAGGACTGTAGGGGGCAGGGGTTAATTTAGACCCTTTAGGACTGTAGGGGGCAGGGGTTAATTTAGACCCTTTAGGACTGTAGGGGGCAGGGGTTAATTTAGACCCTTTAGGACTGTAGGGGGCAGGGGTTAATTTAGACCCTTTAGGACTGTAGGGGGCAGGGGTTAATTTAGACCCTTTAGGACTGTAGGGGGGGGCAGGGGTTAATTTAGACCCTTTAGGACTGTAGGGGAGGCAGGGGTTAATTTAGACCCTTTAGGACTGTAGGGGGCAGGGGTTAATTTAGACCCTTTAGGACTGTAGGGGGCAGGGGTTAATTTAGACCCTTTAGGACTGTAGGGGGGCAGGGGTTAATTTAGACCCTTTAGGACTGTAGGGGGCAGGGGTTAATTTAGACCCTTTAGGACAGTGGTGGGGGGCGGGGTTAATTTAGACCCTTTAGGACTGTAGGGGGCAGGGGTTAATTTAGACCCTTTAGGACTGTAGGGAGGCAGGGGTTAATTTAGACCCTTTAGGACTGTAGGGGGCAGGGGTTAATTTAGACCCTTTAGGACTGTAGGGGGGCAGGGGTTAATTTAGACCCTTTAGACTGTAGGGGGGGGGGGTTAATTTAGACCCTTTAGGACTGTAGGGAGCAGGGGTTAATTTAGACCCTTTAGGACTGTAGGGGGCAGGGGTTAATTTAGACCCTTTAGGACTGTAGGTGGCGGAGGTTAATTTAGACCCTTTAGGACTCTAGGGTGGGGGCAGGGGTTAATTTAGACCCTTTAGGACTCTAGGGGGCAGGGGTTAATTTAGACCCTTTAGGACTCTAGGGGGGGGGGTTAATTTAGACCCTTTAGGACTGTAGGGGGCAGGGGTTAATTTAGACCCTTTAGGACTGTAGGGGGGGGCAGGGGTTAATTTAGACCCTTTAGGACTGTAGGGGGGGGCAGGGGTTAATTTAGACCCTTTAGGACTGTAGGGGGCAGGGGTTAATTTAGACCCTTTAGGACTGTAGGGGCAGGGGTTAATTTAGACCCTTTAGGACTGGGGGGCTAGACCCTTTAGGTAGGGGCAGGGGTTAATTTAGACCCTTTAGGACTGTAGGGGGCAGGGGTTAATTTAGACCCTTTAGGACTGTAGGGGGCAGGGGTTAATTTAGACCCTTTAGGACTGTAGGGGGCAGGGGTTAATTTAGACCCTTTAGGACTGTAGGGGGCAGGGGTTAATTTAGACCCTTTAGGACTGTAGGGGGGGCAGGGGTTAATTTAGACCCTTTAGGACTGTAGGGGGGGCAGGTGTTAATTTAGACCCTTTAGGACTGTAGGGGGGGCAGGGGTTAATTTAGACCCTTTAGGACTGTAGGGGGGGCAGGGGTTAATTTAGACCCTTTAGGTGTCACGTTCTGACCTTTATTTGTAGAAGCACGGTGGCTAGGAAAAACTACGTAGAAAGGCCAAAACCTAGGCAGTCTTCAAAACGATGTGTTTTCAACATTTAAACAAAGATTTGGATAATCCTATCGAATGACATCTGCTTTCCAGATCCTTCATTAGAAGCTTTCTCCGATTCCATCTTGGGAAATGTGATTATTTTTTACTAGGTTACAATGAATATGCATGAGAAATATTTGAACTACGCTTCTTTGTGTAGAACTACTTTCTGGTTGTGTCTCTTAGTAACGTCACCTGTTTTTTCAATATACGTCACATTTACGCGACGAAACAGGAAGCGTTGCAGTTGAGAGATGCAACCAAAGATTTATATCTAAACCAAGATAGACCACTGCCTGTCGTTTCCAATAAGAAAACATTCGTCATAGTCATAATGGAAGGCTCAAATCGTCTTTACCCGGAACACGTTTTAACACTTGCAATGATCGTTTTTCACTTTCTTTTTTCAAGTGTCAAATGTCGTTTTTGGTACATGTGATTTTTTCAGCTGTCTAGTGTGTGTTCACAGGAGATTTGAACACCTGTTATGATAATTTTCACGTACTTTTTTCAAGTGTCAAATGTCATTTTTTGAACACGTGTTCAACGCATTTACAGGTAATTAGAATGCCGGTTATGGTCATTGTTACACGCGTTCATTAGACCTGTTCATTGTGCATTAGACCTGTTCAGTGTGCATTAGACCTGTTCATTGTGCATTAGACCTGTTCAGTGTGCATTAGACCTGTTCAGTGTGCATTAGACCTGTTCAGTGTGCATTAGACCTGTTCAGTGTGCATTAGACCTGTTCATTGTGCATTAGACCTGTTCATTGTGCATTAGACCTGTTCAGTGTGCATTAGACCTGTTCAGTGTGCATTAGACCTGTTCATTGTGCATTAGACCTGTTCATTGTGCATTTACAGGTGATGTTAATGCTCTAACTCAGAGACTATGTCTAGTCTCGCTCCAGAGACTGGGTGGACCGACTCCCCCCCCTTCCCCAGGGATATTGGGGGGAAGGGCCGGAGAGGACTGAGACTGACCCCCAGTGGGTGGTGCCTACCTCCCCCCAAAGCCACCAGGGGGCACCAGCACATCCAACCAGCTCCCTGCACCAGGGATATGGGGGGAGAGGGCTAAAGAGATGGCATATTTTTGTAGGTATTAACTCTGCCATGGTTCGTTCGACAGTCTATAGGGTAATAAATGGTGTTTTTGTAGGTATTAACTCTGCCATGGTTCGTTCGACAGTCTATAGTAATAAATGGTGTTTTTGTAGGTATTAACTCTGCCATGGTTCGTTCGAAGTCTATAGGGTAATAAATGGTGTTTTTGTAGGTATTAACTCTGCCATGGTTGTTCGACAGTCTATAGTAATAAATGGTGTTTTTGTAGGTATTAACTCTGCCATGGTTCGTTCGACAGTCTATAGTAATAAATGGTGTTTTTGTAGGTATTAACTCTGCCATCGACAGTCTATAGTAATAAATGGTGTTTTTGTAGGTATTAACTCTGCCATGGTTCGTTCGACAGTCTATAGGGTAATAAATGGTGTTTTTGTAGGTATTAACTCTGCCATGGTTCGTTCGACAGTCTATAGTAATAAATGGTGTTTTTGTAGGTATTAACTCTGCCATGGTTCGTTCGACAGTCTATAGGGTAATAAATGGTGTTTTTGTAGGTATTAACTCTGCCATGGTTCGTTCGACAGTCTATAGTAATAAATGGTGTTTTTGTAGGTATTAACTCTGCCATGGTTCGTTCGACAGTCTATAGTAATAAATGGTGTTTTTGTAGGTATTAACTCTGCCATGGTTCGTTCGACAGTCTATATAGTAATAAATGGTGTTTTTGTAGGTATTAACTCTGCCATGGTTCGTTCGACAGTCTATAGTAATAAATGGTGTTTTTGTAGGTATTAACTCTGCCATGGTTCGTTCGACAGTCTATAGGGTAATAAATGGTGTTTTTGTAGGTATTAACTCTGCCATGGTTCGTTCGACAGTCTATAGGGTAATAAATGGTGTTTTTGTAGGTATTAACTCTGCCATGGTTCGTTCGACAGTCTATAGGGTAATAAATGGTGTTTTTGTAGGTATTAACTCTGCCATGGTTCGTTCGACAGTCTATAGGGTAATAAATGGTGTTTTTGTAGGTATTAACTCTGCCATGGTTCGTTCGACAGTCTATAGTAATAAATGGTGTTTTTGTAGGTATTAACTCTGCCATGGTTCGTTCGACAGTCTATAGTAATAAATGGTGTTTTTGTAGGTATTAACTCTGCCATGGTTCGTTCGACAGTCTATAGTAATAAATGGTGTTTTTGTAGGTATTAACTCTGCCATGGTTCGTTCGACAGTCTATAGTAATAAAATGGTGTTTTTGTAGGTATTAACTCTGCCATGGTTCGTTCGACAGTCTATAGTAATAAATGGTGTTTTTGTAGGTATTAACTCTGCCATGGTTCGTTCGACAGTCTATAGTAATAAATGGTGTTTTTGTAGGTATTAACTCTGCCATGGTTCGTTCGACAGTCTATAGTAATAAATGGTGTTTTTGTAGGTATTAACTCTGCCATGGTTCGTTCGACAGTCTATAGTAATAAATGGTGTTTTTGTAGGTATTAACTCTGCCATGGTTCGTTCGTAATAAACAGTCTATAGTAATAAATGGTGTTTTTGTAGGTATTAACTCTGCCATGGTTCGTTCGACAGTCTATAGTAATAAATGGTGTTTTTGTAGGTATTAACTCTGCCATGGTTCGTTCGACAGTCTATAGTAATAAATGGTGTTTTTGTAGGTATTAACTCTGCCATGGTTCGTTCGACAGTCTATAGTAATAAATGGTGTTTTTGTAGGTATTAACTCTGCCATGGTTCGTTCGACAGTCTATAGGGTAATAAATGGTGTTTTTGTAGGTATTAACTCTGCCATGGTTCGTTCGACAGTCTATAGGGTAATAAATGGTGTTTTTGTAGGTATTAACTCTGCCATGGTTCGTTCGACAGTCTATAGTAATAAATGGTGTTTTTGTAGGTATTAACTCTGCCATGGTTCGTTCGACAGTCTATAGTAATAAATGGTGTTTTTGTAGGTATTAACTCTGCCATGGTTCGTTCGACAGTCTATAGTAATAAATGGTGTTTTTGTAGGTATTAACTCTGCCATGGTTCGTTCGACAGTCTATAGTAATAAATGGTGTTTTTGTAGGTATTAACTCTGCCATGGTTCGTTCGACAGTCTATAGTAATAAATGGTGTTTTTGTAGGTATTAACTCTGCCATGGTTCGTTCGACAGTCTATAGGGTAATAAATGGTGTTTTTGTAGGTATTAACTCTGCCATGGTTCATGGTTCGACAGTCTATAGGGTAATAAATGGTGTTTTTGTAGGTATTAACTCTGCCATGGTTCGTTCGACAGTCTAATAGGTTTTTGTAATAAATGGTGTTTTTGTAAAGGTTTTATTAACTCTGCCATGGTTCGTTCGACAGTCTATAGGGTAATAAATGGTGTTTTTGTAGGTATTAACTCTGCCATGGTTCGTTCGACAGTCTATAGTAATAAATGGTGTTTTTGTAGGTATTAACTCTGCCATGGTTCGTTCGACAGTCTATAGGGTAATAAATGGTGTTTTTGTAGGTATTAACTCTGCCATGGTTCGTTCGACAGTCTATAGGGTAATAAATGGTGTTTTTGTAGGTATTAACTCTGCCATGGTTCGTTCGACAGTCTATAGGGTAATAAATGGTGTTTTTGTAGGTATTAACTCTGCCATGGTTCGTTCGACAGTCTATAGTAATAAATGGTGTTTTTGTAGGTATTAACTCTGCCATGGTTCGTTCGACAGTCTATAGTAATAAATGGTGTTTTTGTAGGTATTAACTCTGCCATGGTCGTTCGACAGTCTATAGTAATAAATGGTGTTTTTGTAGGTATTAACTCTGCCATGGTTCAGTCAGTCTATAGTAATAAATGGTGTTTTTGTAGGTATTAACTCTGCCATGGTTCGTTCGACAGTCTATAGGGTAATAAATGGTGTTTTTGTAGGTATTAACTCTGCCATGGTTCGTTCGACAGTCTATAGGGTAATAAATGGTGTTTTTGTAGGTATTAACTCTGCCATGGTTCGTTCGACAGTCTATAGTAATAAATGGTGTTTTTGTAGGTATTAACTCTGCCATGGTTCGTTCGACAGTCTATAGTAATAAATGGTGTTTTTGTAGGTATTAACTCTGCCATGGTTCGTTCGACAGTCTATAGGGTAATAAATGGTGTTTTTGTAGGTATTAACTCTGCCATGGTTCGTTCGACAGTCTATAGGGTAATAAATGGTGTTTTTGTAGGTATTAACTCTGCCATGGTTCGTTCGACAGTCTATAGGGTAATAAATGGTGTTTTTGTAGGTATTAACTCTGCCATGGTTCGTTCGACAGTCTATAGTAATAAATGGTGTTTTTGTAGGTATTAACTCTGCCATGGTTCGTTCGACAGTCTATAGGGTAATAAATGGTGTTTTTGTAGGTATTAACTCTGCCATGGTTCGTTCGACAGTCTATAGTAATAAATGGTGTTTTTGTAGGTATTAACTCTGCCATGGTTCGTTCGACAGTCTATAGTAATAAATGGTGTTTTTGTAGGTATTAACTCTGCCATGGTTCGTTCGACAGTCTATAGTAATAAATGGTGTTTTTGTAGGTATTAACTCTGCCATGGTTCGACAGTCTATAGACAGTCTATAGTAATAAATGGTGTTTTTGTAGGTATTAACTCTGCCATGGTTCGTTCGACAGTCTATAGTAATAAATGGTGTTTTTGTAGGTATTAACTCTGCCATGGTTCGTTCGACAGTCTATAGTAATAAATGGTGTTTTTGTAGGTATTAACTCTGCCATGGTTCGTTCGACAGTCTATAGTAATAAATGGTGTTTTTGTAGGTATTAACTCTGCCATGGTTCGTTCGACAGTCTATAGTAATAAATGGTGTTTTTGTAGGTATTAACTCTGCCATGGTTCGTTCGACAGTCTATAGTAATAAATGGTGTTTTTGTAGGTATTAACTCTGCCATGGTTCGTTCGACAGTCTATAGTAATAAATGGTGTTTTTGTAGGTATTAACTCTGCCATGGTTCGTTCGACAGTCTATAGGGTAATAAATGGTGTTTTTGTAGGTATTAACTCTGCCATGGTTCGTTCGACAGTCTATAGGGTAATAAATGGTGTTTTTGTAGGTATTAACTCTGCCATGGTTCGTTCGACAGTCTATAGGGTAATAAATGGTGTTTTTGTAGGTATTAACTCTGCCATGGTTCGTTCGACAGTCTATAGTAATAAATGGTGTTTTTGTAGGTATTAACTCTGCCATGGTTCGTTCGACAGTCTATAGTAATAAATGGTGTTTTTGTAGGTATTAACTCTGCCTATAGTAATAAATAGGTATTAACTCTGCCATGGTTCGTTCGACAGTCTATAGTAATAAATGGTGTTTTTGTAGGTATTAACTCTGCCATGGTTCGTTCGACAGTCTATAGTAATAAATGGTGTTTTTGTAGGTATTAACTCTGCCATGGTTCGTTCGACAGTCTATAGTAATAAATGGTGTTTTTGTAGGTATTAACTCTGCCATGGTTCGTTCGACAGTCTATAGGGTAATAAATGGTGTTTTTGTAGGTATTAACTCTGCCATGGTTCGTTCGACAGTCTATAGTAATAAATGGTGTTTTTGTAGGTATTAACTCTGCCATGGTTCGTTCGACAGTCTATAGTAATAAATGGTGTTTTTGTAGGTATTAACTCTGCCATGGTTCGTTCGACAGTCTATAGTAATAAATGGTGTTTTTGTAGGTATTAACTCTGCCATGGTTCGTTCGACAGTCTATAGGGTAATAAATGGTGTTTTTGTAGGTATTAACTCTGCCATGGTTCGTTCGACAGTCTATAGTAATAAATGGTGTTTTTGTAGGTATTAACTCTGCCATGGTTCGTTCGACAGTCTATAGGGTAATAAATGGTGTTTTTGTAGGTATTAACTCTGCCATGGTTCGTTCGACAGTCTATAGGGTAATAAATGGTGTTTTTGTAGGTATTAACTCTGCCATGGTTCGTTCGACAGTCTATAGGGTAATAAATGGTGTTTTTGTAGGTATTAACTCTGCCATGGTTCGACAGTCTATAGTAATAAATGGTGTTTTTGTAGGTATTAACTCGACAGTCTATAGGGTAATAAATGGTGTTTTTGTAGGTATTAACTCTGCCATGGTTCGTTCGACAGTCTATAGTAATAAATGGTGTTTTTGTAGGTATTAACTCTGCCATGGTTCGTTCGACAGTCTATAGTAATAAATGGTGTTTTTGTAGGTATTAACTCTGCCATGGTTCGTTCGACAGTCTATAGTAATAAATGGTGTTTTTGTAGGTATTAACTCTGCCATGGTTCGTTCGACAGTCTATAGTAATAAATGGTGTTTTTTTTAACTCTGCCATGGTATTAACTCTGCCATGGTTCGTTCGACAGTCTATAGGGTAATAAATGGTGTTTTTGTAGGTATTAACTCTGCCATGGTTCGTTCGACAGTCTATAGGGTAATAAATGGTGTTTTTGTAGGTATTAACTCTGCCATGGTTCGTTCGACAGTCTATAGTAATAAATGGTGTTTTTGTAGGTATTAACTCTGCCATGGTTCGTTCGACAGTCTATAGGGTAATAAATGGTGTTTTTGTAGGTATTAACTCTGCCATGGTTCGTTCGACAGTCTATAGGGTAATAAATGGTGTTTTTGTAGGTATTAACTCTGCCATGGTTCGTTCGACAGTCTATAGTAATAAATGGTGTTTTTGTAGGTATTAACTCTGCCATGGTTCGTTCGACAGTCTATAGTAATAAATGGTGTTTTTGTAGGTATTAACTCTGCCATGGTTCGTTCGACAGTCTATAGGGTAATAAATGGTGTTTTTGTAGGTATTAACTCTGCCATGGTTCGTTCGACAGTCTATAGTAATAAATGGTGTTTTTGTAGGTATTAACTCTGCAGTCATGGTTGCCGTTCGACAGTCTATAGTAATAAATGGTGTTTTTGTAGGTATTAACTCTGCCATGGTTCGTTCGACAGTCTATAGTAATAAATGGTGTTTTTGTAGGTATTAACTCTGCCATGGTTCGTTCGACAGTCTATAGTAATAAATGGTGTTTTTGTAGGTATTAACTCTGCCATGGTTCGTTCGACAGTCTATAGGGTAATAAATGGTGTTTTTGTAGGTATTAACTCTGCCATGGTTCGTTCGACAGTCTATATGGGGTAATAAATGGTGTTTTTGTAGTTTTTGTATTAACTCTGCCATGGTTCGTTCGACAGTCTATAGTAATAAATGGTGTTTTTGTAGGTATTAACTCTGCCATGGTTCGTTCGACAGTCTATAGTAATAAATGGTGTTTTTGTAGGTATTAACTCTGCCATGGTTCGTTCGACAGTCTATAGTAATAAATGGTGTTTTTGTAGGTATTAACTCTGCCATGGTTCGTTCGACAGTCTATAGTAATAAATGGTGTTTTTGTAGGTATTAACTCTGCCATGGTTCGTTCGACAGTCTATAGTAATAAATGGTGTTTTTGTAGGTATTAACTCTGCCATGGTTCGATTCGACAGTCTATAGTAATAAATGGTGTTTTTGTAGGTATTAACTCTGCCATGGTTCGTTCGACAGTCTATAGTAATAAATGGTGTTTTTTTTTGTAGGTATTAACTCTGCCATGGTTCGTTCGACAGTCTATAGTAATAAATGGTGTTTTTGTAGTGGTATTAACTCTGCCATGGTTCGTTCGACAGTCTATAGGGTAATAAATGGTGTTTTTGTAGGTCTATAGGGTAATAAATGGTGTTTTTGTAGGTATTAACTCTGCCATGGTTCGTTCGACAGTCTATAGTAATAAATGGTGTTTTTGTAGGTATTAACTCTGCCATGGTTCGTTCGACAGTCTATAGTAATAAATGGTGTTTTTGTAGGTATTAACTCTGCCATGGTTCGTTCGACAGTCTATAGTAATAAATGGTGTTTTTGTAGGTATTAACTCTGCCATGGTTCGTTCGACAGTCTATAGTAATAAATGGTGTTTTTGTAGGTATTAACTCTGCCATGGTTCGTTCGACAGTCTATAGGGTAATAAATGGTGTTTTTGTAGGTATTAACTCTGCCATGGTTCGTTCGACAGTCTATAGTAATAAATGGTGTTTTTGTAGGTATTAACTCTGCCATGGTTCGTTCGACAGTCTATAGTAATAAATGGTGTTTTTGTAGGTATTAACTCTGCCATGGTTCGTTCGACAGTCTATAGGGTAATAAATGGTGTTTTTGTAGGTATTAACTCTGCCATGGTTCGTTCGACAGTCTATAGTAATAAATGGTGTTTTTGTTCTGACAGTCTACAGTAATAATAAATGGTGTTTTTGTAGGTATTAACTCTGCCATGGTTCGTTCGACAGTCTATAGTAATAAATGGTGTTTTTGTAGGTATTAACTCTGCCATGGTTCGTTCGACAGTCTATAGTAATAAATGGTGTTTTTGTAGGTATTAACTCTGCCATGGTTCGTTCGACAGTCTATAGGGTAATAAATGGTGTTTTTGTAGGTATTAACTCTGCCATGGTTCGTTCGACAGTCTATAGTAATAAATGGTGTTTTTGTAGGTATTAACTCTGCCATGGTTCGTTCGACAGTCTATAGTAATAAATGGTGTTTTTGTAGGTATTAACTCTGCCATGGTTCGTTCGACAGTCTATAGTAATAAATGGTGTTTTTGTAGGTATTAACTCTGCCATGGTTCGTTCGACAGTCTATAGTAATAAATGGTGTTTTTGTAGGTATTAACTCTGCCATGGTTCGTTCGACAGTCTATAGTAATAAATGGTGTTTTTGTAGGTATTAACTCTGCCATGGTTCGTTCGACAGTCTATAGTAATAAATGGTGTTTTTGTAGGTATTAACTCTGCCATGGTTCGTTCGACAGTCTATAGTAATAAATGGTGTTTTTGTAGGTATTAACTCTGCCATGGTTCGTTCGACAGTCTATAGTAATAAATGGTGTTTTTGTAGGTATTAACTCTGCCATGGTTCGTTCGACAGTCTATAGTAATAAATGGTGTTTTTGTAGGTATTAACTCTGCCATGGTTCGTTCGACAGTCTATAGTAATAAATGGTGTTTTTGTAGGTATTAACTCTGCCATGGTTCGTTCGACAGTCTATAGTAATAAATGGTGTTTTTGTAGGTATTAACTCTGCCATGGTTCGTTCGACAGTCTATAGTAATAAATGGTGTTTTTGTAGGTATTAACTCTGCCATGGTTCTATAGTAATAAATGGTGTTTTTCGACAGTCTATAGTAATAAATGGTGTTTTTGTAGGTATTAACTCTGCCATGGTTCGTTCGACAGTCTATAGTAATAAATGGTGTTTTTGTAGGTATTAACTCTGCCATGGTTCGTTCGACAGTCTATAGTAATAAATGGTGTTTTTGTAGGTATTAACTCTGCCATGGTTCGTTCGACAGTCTATAGTAATAAATGGTGTTTTTGTAGGTATTAACTCTGCCATGGTTCGTTCGACAGTCTATAGGGTAATAAATGGTGTTTTTGTAGGTATTAACTCTGCCATGGTTCGTTCGACAGTCTATAGTAATAAATGGTGTTTTTGTAGGTATTAACTCTGCCATGGTTCGTTCGACAGTCTATAGTAATAAATGGTGTTTTTGTAGGTATTAACTCTGCCATGGTTCGTTCGACAGTCTATAGTAATAAATGGTGTTTTTGTAGGTATTAACTCTGCCATGGTTCGTTCGACAGTCTATAGTAATAAATGGTGTCTATAGTAATTTTTGTTTTTAGGTATTAACTCTGCCATGGTTCGTTCGACAGTCTATAGGGTAATAAATGGTGTTTTTGTAGGTATTAACTCTGCCATGGTTCGTTCGACAGTCTATAGGGTAATAAATGGTGTTTTTGTAGGTATTAACTCTGCCATGGTTCGTTCGACAGTCTATAGTAATAAATGGTGTTTTTGTAGGTATTAACTCTGCCATGGTTCGTTCGACAGTCTATAGTAATAAATGGTGTTTTTGTAGGTATTAACTCTGCCATGGTTCGTTCGACAGTCTATAGTAATAAATGGTGTTTTTGTAGGTATTAACTCTGCCATGGTTCGTTCGACAGTCTATAGTAATAAATGGTGTTTTTGTAGGTATTAACTCTGCCATGGTTCGTTCGACAGTCTATAGTAATAAATGGTGTTTTTGTAGGTATTAACTCTGCCATGGTTCGTTCGACAGTCTATAGTAATAAATGGTGTTTTTGTAGGTATTAACTCTGCCATGGTTCGTTCGACAGTCTATAGCGTAATAAATGGTGTTTTTGTAGGTATTAACTCTGCCATGGTTCGTTCGACAGTCTATAGTAATAAATGGTGTTTTTGTAGGTATTAACTCTGCCATGGTTCGTTCGACAGTCTATAGTAATAAATGGTGTTTTTGTAGGTATTAACTCTGCCATGGTTCGTTCGACAGTATAGGGTAATAAATGGTGTAATAAATGGTCGACAGTCTTTTTGTAGGTATTAACTCTGCCATGGTTCGTTCGACAGTCTATAGTAATAAATGGTGTTTTTGTAGGTATTAACTCTGCCATGGTTCGTTCGACAGTCTATAGTAATAAATGGTGTTTTTGTAGGTATTAACTCTGCCATGGTTCGTTCGACAGTCTATAGTAATAAATGGTGTTTTTGTAGGTATTAACTCTGCCATGGTTCGTTCGACAGTCTATAGTAATAAATGGTGTTTTTGTAGGTATTAACTCTGCCATGGTTCGTTCGACAGTCTATAGGGTAATAAATGGTGTTTTTGTAGGTATTAACTCTGCCATGGTTCGTTCGACAGTCTATAGGGTAATAAATGGTGTTTTTGTAGGTATTAACTCTGCCATGGTTCGTTCGACAGTCTATAGTAATAAATGGTGTTTTTGTAGGTATTAACTCTGCCATGGTTCGTTTTTCGACAGTCTATAGTAATAAATGGTGTTTTTGTAGGTATTAACTCTGCCATGGTTCGTTCGACAGTCTATAGTAATAAATGGTGTTTTTGTAGGTATTAACTCTGCCATGGTTCGTTCGACAGTCTATAGTAATAAATGGTGTTTTTGTAGGTATTAACTCTGCCATGGTTCGTTCGACAGTCTATAGTAATAAATGGTGTTTTTGTAGGTATTAACTCTGCCATGGTTCGTTCGACAGTCTATAGTAATAAATGGTGTTTTTGTAGGTATTAACTCTGCCATGGTTCGTTCGACAGTCTATAGTAATAAATGGTGTTTTTGTAGGTATTAACTCTGCCATGGTTCGTTCGACAGTCTATAGGGTAATAAATGGTGTTTTTGTAGGTATTAACTCTGCCATGGTTCGTTCGACAGTCTATAGTAATAAATGGTGTTTTTGTAGGTATTAACTCTGCCATGGTTCGTAGGTATTAACTCTGCCATGGTTCGACAGTCTATAGTAATAAATGGTGTTTTTGTAGGTATTAACTCTGCCATGGTTCGTTCGACAGTCTATAGTAATAAATGGTGTTTTTGTAGGTATTAACTCTGCCATGGTTCGTTCGACAGTCTATAGGGTAATAAATGGTGTTTTTGTAGGTATTAACTCTGCCATGGTTCGTTCGACAGTCTATAGTAATAAATGGTGTTTTTGTAGGTATTAACTCTGCCATGGTTCGTTCGACAGTCTATAGTAATAAATGGTGTTTTTGTAGGTATTAACTCTGCCATGGTTCGTTCGACAGTCTATAGGGTAATAAATGGTGTTTTTGTAGGTATTAACTCTGCCATGGTTCGTTCGACAGTCTATAGTAATAAATGGTGTTTTTGTAGGTATTAACTCTGCCATGGTTCGTTCGACAGTCTATAGTAATAAATGGTGTTTTTGTAAAGGTATTAACTCTGCCATGGTTCGTTCGACAGTCTATAGTAATAAATGGTGTTTTTGTAGGTATTAACTCTGCCATGGTTCGTTCGACAGTCTATAGTAATAAATGGTGTTTTTGTAGGTATTAACTCTGCCATGGTTCGTTCGACAGTCTATAGGGTAATAAATGGTGTTTTTGTAGGTATTAACTCTGCCATGGTTCGTTCGACAGTCTATAGTAATAAATGGTGTTTTTGTAGGTATTAACTCTGCCATGGTTCGTTCGACAGTCTATAGTAATAAATGGTGTTTTTGTAGGTATTAACTCTGCCATGGTTCGTAACTCGACAGTCTATAGTAATAAATGGTGTTTTTGTAGGTATTAACTCTGCCATGGTTCGTTCGACAGTCTATAGGGTAATAAATGGTGTTTTTGTAGGTATTAACTCTGCCATGGTTCGTTCGACAGTCTATAGTAATAAATGGTGTTTTTGTAGGTATTAACTCTGCCATGGTTCGTTCGACAGTCTATAGTAATAAATGGTGTTTTTGTAGGTATTAACTCTGCCATGGTTCGTTCGACAGTCTATAGTAATAAATGGTGTTTTTGTAGGTATTAACTCTGCCATGGTTCGTTCGACAGTCTATAGGGTAATAAATGGTGTTTTTGTAGGTATTAACTCTGCCATGGTTCGTTCGACAGTCTATAGTAATAAATGGTGTTTTTGTAGGTATTAACTCTGCCATGGTTCGACAGTCTATAGTAATAAATGGTGTTTTTGTAGGTATTAACTCTGCCAGTCTATAGTAATAAATGGTGTTTTTGTAGGTATTAACTCTGCCATGGTTCGTTCGACAGTCTATAGTAATAAATGGTGTTTTTGTAGGTATTAACTCTGCCATGGTTCGTTCGACAGTCTATAGTAATAAATGGTGTTTTTGTAGGTATTAACTCTGCCATGGTTCGTTCGACAGTCTATAGGGTAATAAATGGTGTTTTTGTAGGTATTAACTCTGCCATGGTTCGTTCGACAGTCTATAGTAATAAATGGTGTTTTTGTAGGTATTAACTCTGCCATGGTTCGTTCGACAGTCTATAGGGTAATAAATGGTGTTTTTGTAGGTATTAACTCTGCCATGGTTCGTTCGACAGTCTATACTCTGCCATGGTAATAAATGGTGTTTTTGTAGGTATTAACTCTGCCATGGTTCGTTCGACAGTCTATAGTAATAAATGGTGTTTTTGTAGGTATTAACTCTGCCATGGTTCGTTCGACAGTCTATAGTAATAAATGGTGTTTTTGTAGGTATTAACTCTGCCATGGTTCGTTCGACAGTCTATAGTAATAAATGGTGTTTTTGTAGGTATTAACTCTGCCATGGTTCGTTCGACAGTCTATAGTAATAAATGGTGTTTTTGTAGGTATTAACTCTGCCATGGTTCGTTCGACAGTCTATAGGGTAATAAATGGTGTTTTTGTAGGTATTAACTCTGCCATGGTTCGTTCGACAGTCTATAGTAATAAATGGTGTTTTTGTAGGTATTAACTCTGCCATGGTTCGTTCGACAGTCTATAGTAATAAATGGTGTTTTTGTAGGTATTAACTCTGCCATGGTTCGTTCGACAGTCTATAGTAATAAATGGTGTTTTTGTAGGTATTAACTCTGCCATGGTTCGTTCGACAGTCTATAGTAATAAATGGTGTTTTTGTAGGTATTAACTCTGCCATGGTTCGTTCGACAGTCTATAGTAATAAATGGTGTTTTTGTAGGTATTAACTCTGCCATGGTTCGTTCGACAGTCTATAGGGTAATAAATGGTGTTTTTGTAGGTATTAACTCTGCCATGGTTCGTTCGACAGTCTATAGTAATAAATGGTGTTTTTGTAGGTATTAACTCTGCCATGGTTCGTTCGACAGTCTATAGTAATAAATGGTGTTTTTGTAGGTATTAACTCTGCCATGGTTCGTTCGACAGTCTATAGTAATAAATGGTGTTTTTGTAGGTATTAACTCTGCCATGGTTCGTTCGACAGTCTATAGTAATAAATGGTGTTTTTGTAGGTATTAACTCTGCCATGGTTCGTTCGACAGTCTATAGTAATAAATGGTGTTTTTGTAGGTATTAACTCTGCCATGGTTCGTTCGACAGTCTATAGTAATAAATGGTGTTTTTGTAGGTATTAACTCTGCCATGGTTCGTTCGACAGTCTATAGTAATAAATGGTGTTTTTGTAGGTATTAACTCTGCCATGGTTAAATGGTGTTTTTCGTATTAACAGTCTATAGTAATAAATGGTGTTTTTGTAGGTATTAACTCTGCCATGGTTTTTGTTCGACAGTCTATAGTAATAAATGGTGTTTTTGTAGGTATTAACTCTGCCATGGTTCGTTCGACAGTCTATAGTAATAAATGGTGTTTTTGTAGGTATTAACTCTGCCATGGTTCGTTCGACAGTCTATAGTAATAAATGGTGTTTTTGTAGGTATTAACTCTGCCATGGTTCGTTCGACAGTCTATAGTAATAAATGGTGTTTTTGTAGGTATTAACTCTGCCATGGTTCGGTATTAACTCTCGACAGTCTATAGTAATAAATGGTGTTTTTGTAGGTATTAACTCTGCCATGGTTCGTTCGACAGTCTATAGTAATAAATGGTGTTTTTGTAGGTATTAACTCTGCCATGGTTCGTTCGACAGTCTATAGTAATAAATGGTGTTTTTGTAGGTATTAACTCTGCCATGGTTCGTTCGACAGTCTATAGGGTAATAAATGGTGTTTTTGTAGGTATTAACTCTGCCATGGTTCGTTCGACAGTCTATAGTAATAAATGGTGTTTTTGTAGGTATTAACTCTGCCATGGTTCGTTCGACAGTCTATAGTAATAAATGGTGTTTTTGTAGGTATTAACTCTGCCATGGTTCGTTCGACAGTCTATAGGGTAATAAATGGTGTTTTTGTAGGTATTAACTCTGCCATGGTTCGTTCGACAGTCTATAGGGTAATAAATGGTGTTTTTGTAGGTATTAACTCTGCCATGGTTCGACAGTCTATAGTAATAAATGGTGTTTTTGTAGGTACAGTCTATAGTAATAAATGGTGTTTTTGTAGGTATTAACTCTGCCATGGTTCGTTCGACAGTCTATAGTAATAAATGGTGTTTTTGTAGGTATTAACTCTGCCATGGTTCGTTCGACAGTCTATAGTAATAAATGGTGTTTTTGTAGGTATTAACTCTGCCATGGTTCGTTCGACAGTCTATAGTAATAAATGGTGTTTTTGTAGGTATTAACTCTGCCATGGTTCGTTCGACAGTCTATAGTAATAAATGGTGTTTTTGTAGGTATTAACTCTGCCATGGTTCTATAGTTCGACAGTCTATAGTAATAAATGGTGTTTTTGTAGGTATTAACTCTGCCATGGTTCGTTCGACAGTCTATAGTAATAAATGGTGTTTTTGTAGGTATTAACTCTGCCATGGTTCGTTCGACAGTCTATAGGGTAATAAATGGTGTTTTTGTAGGTATTAACTCTGCCATGGTTCGTTCGACAGTCTATAGGGTAATAAATGGTGTTTTTGTAGGTATTAACTCTGCCATGGTTCGTTCGACAGTCTATAGTAATAAATGGTGTTTTTGTAGGTATTAACTCTGCCATGGTTCGTTCGACAGTCTATAGTAATAAATGGTGTTTTTGTAGGTATTAACTCTGCCATGGTTCGTTCGACAGTCTATAGTAATAAATGGTGTTTTTGTAGGTATTAACTCTGCCATGGTTCGTTCGACAGTCTATAGTAATAAATGGTGTTTTTGTAGGTATTAACTCTGCCATGGTTCGTTCGACAGTCTATAGTAATAAATGGTGTTTTTGTAGGTATTAACTCTGCCATGGTTCGTTCGACAGTCTATAGTAATAAATGGTGTTTTTGTAGGTATTAACTCTGCCATGGTTCGTTCGACAGTCTATAGTAATAAATGGTGTTTTTGTAGGTATTAACTCTGCCATGGTTCGTTCGACAGTCTATAGTAATAAATGGTGTTTTTGTAGGTATTAACTCTGCCATGGTTCGTTCGACAGTCTATAGTAATAAATGGTGTTTTTGTAGGTATTAACTCTGCCATGGTTCGTTCGACAGTCTATAGTAATAAATGGTGTTTTTGTAGGTATTAACTCTGCCATGGTTCGTTCGACAGTCTATAGTAATAAATGGTGTTTTTGTAGGTATTAACTCTGCCATGGTTCGTTCGACAGTCTATAGTAATAAATGGTGTTTTTGTAGGTATTAACTCTGCCATGGTTCGTTCGACAGTCTATAGTAATAAATGGTGTTTTTGTAGGTATTAACTCTGCCATGGTTCGTTCGACAGTCTATAGTAATAAATGGTGTTTTTGTAGGTATTAACTCTGCCATGGTTCGTTCGACAGTCTATAGGGTAATAAATGGTGTTTTTGTAGGTATTAACTCTGCCATGGTTCGTTCGACAGTCTATAGTAATAAATGGTGTTTTTGTAGGTATTAACTCTGCCATGGTTCGTTCGACAGTCTATAGTAATAAATGGTGTTTTTGTAGGTATTAACTCTGCCATGGTTCGTTCGACAGTCTATAGTAATAAATGGTGTTTTTGTAGGTATTAACTCTGCCATGGTTCGTTCGACAGTCTATAGTAATAAATGGTGTTTTTGTAGGTATTAACTCTGCCATGGTTCGTTCGACAGTCTATAGTGGTAATAAATGGTGTTTTTGTAGGTATTAACTCTGCCATGGTTCGTTCGACAGTCTATAGGGTAATAAATGGTGTTTTTGTAGGTATTAACTCTGCCATGGTTCGTTCGACAGTCTATAGTAATAAATGGTGTTTTTGTAGGTATTAACTCTGCCATGGTTCGTTCGACAGTCTATAGTAATAAATGGTGTTTTTGTAGGTATTAACTCTGCCATGGTTCGTTCGACAGTCTATAGTAATAAATGGTGTTTTTGTAGGTATTAACTCTGCCATGGTTCGTTCGACAGTCTATAGTAATAAATGGTGTTTTTGTAGGTATTAACTCTGCCATGGTTCGTTCGACAGTCTATAGTAATAAATGGTGTTTTTGTAGGTATTAACTCTGCCATGGTTCGTTCGACAGTCTATAGTAATAAATGGTGTTTTTGTAGGTATTAACTCTGCCATGGTTCGTTCGACAGTCTATAGTAATAAATGGTGTTTTTGTAGGTATTAACTCTGCCATGGTTCGTTCGACAGTCTATAGTAATAAATGGTGTTTTTGTAGGTATTAACTCTGCCATGGTTCGTTCGACAGTCTATAGTAATAAATGGTGTTTTTGTAGGTATTAACTCTGCCATGGTTCGTTCGACAGTCTATAGTAATAAATGGTGTTTTTGTAGGTATTAACTCTGCCATGGTTCGTTCGACAGTCTATAGGGTAATAAATGGTGTTTTTGTAGGTATTAACTCTGCCATGGTTCGTTCGACAGTCTATAGGGTAATAAATGGTGTTTTTGTAGGTATTAACTCTGCCATGGTTCGTTCGACAGTCTATAGTAATAAATGGTGTTTTTGTAGGTATTAACTCTGCCATGGTTCGTTCGACAGTCTATAGTAATAAATGGTGTTTTTGTAGGTATTAACTCTGCCATGGTTCGTTCGACAGTCTATAGTAATAAATGGTGTTTTTGTAGGTATTAACTCTGCCATGGTTCGTTCGACAGTCTATAGTAATAAATGGTGTTTTTGTAGGTATTAACTCTGCCATGGTTCGTTCGACAGTCTATAGTAATAAATGGTGTTTTTGTAGGTATTAACTCTGCCATGGTTCGTTCGACAGTCTATAGTAATAAATGGTGTTTTTGTAGGTATTAACTCTGCCATGGTTCGTTCGACAGTCTATAGTAATAAATGGTGTTTTTGTAGGTATTAACTCTGCCATGGTTCGTTCGACAGTCTATAGTAATAAATGGTGTTTTTGTAGGTATTAACTCTGCCATGGTTCGTTCGACAGTCTATAGGGTAATAAATGGTGTTTTTGTAGGTATTAACTCTGCCATGGTTCGTTCGACAGTCTATAGTAATAAATGGTGTTTTTGTAGGTATTAACTCTGCCATGGTTCGTTCGACAGTCTATAGTAATAAATGGTGTTTTTGTAGGTATTAACTCTGCCATGGTTCGTTCGACAGTCTATAGTAATAAATGGTGTTTTTGTAGGTAATAAATGGTAATAAATGTTTTTGTAGGTATTAACTCTGCCATGGTTCGTTCGACAGTCTATAGTAATAAATGGTGTTTTTGTAGGTATTAACTCTGCCATGGTTCGTTCGACAGTCTATAGTAATAAATGGTGTTTTTGTAGGTATTAACTCTGCCATGGTTCGTTCGACAGTCTATAGGGTAATAAATGGTGTTTTTGTAGGTATTAACTCTGCCATGGTTCGTTCGACAGTCTATAGTAATAAATGGTGTTTTTGTAGGTATTAACTCTGCCATGGTTCGTTCGACAGTCTATAGTAATAAATGGTGTTTTTGTAGGTATTAACTCTGCCATGGTTCGTTCGACAGTCTATAGTAATAAATGGTGTTTTTGTAGGTATTAACTCTGCCATGGTTCGTTCGACAGTCTATAGTAATAAATGGTGTTTTTGTAGGTATTAACTCTGCCATGGTTCGTTCGACAGTCTATAAATGGTGTTTTTGTAATAAATGGTGTTTTTGTAGGTATTAACTCTGCCATGGTTCGTTCGACAGTCTATAGTAATAAATGGTGTTTTTGTAGGTATTAACTCTGCCATGGTTCGTTCGACAGTCTATAGTAATAAATGGTGTTTTTGTAGGTATTAACTCTGCCATGGTTCGTTCGACAGTCTATAGTAATAAATGGTGTTTTTGTAGGTATTAACTCTGCCATGGTTCGTTCGACAGTCTATAGTAATAAATGGTGTTTTTGTAGGTATTAACTCTGCCATGGTTCGTTCGACAGTCTATAGTAATAAATGGTGTTTTTGTAGGTATTAACTCTGCCATGGTTCGTTCGACAGTCTATAGTAATAAATGGTGTTTTTGTAGGTATTAACTCTGCCATGGTTCGTTCGACAGTCTATAGTAATAAATGGTGTTTTTGTAGGTATTAACTCTAGTAGTCTATAGGGTAATAAATGGTGTTTTTGTAGGTATTAACTCTGCCATGGTTCGTTCGACAGTCTATAGGGTAATAAATGGTGTTTTTGTAGGTATTAACTCTGCCATGGTTCGTTCGACAGTCTATAGTAATAAATGGTGTTTTTGTAGGTATTAACTCTGCCATGGTTCGTTCGACAGTCTATAGTAATAAATGGTGTTTTTGTAGGTATTAACTCTGCCATGGTTCGTTCGACAGTCTATAGTAATAAATGGTGTTTTTGTAGGTATTAACTCTGCCATGGTTCGTTCGACAGTCTATAGGGTAATAAATGGTGTTTTTGTAGGTATTAACTCTGCCATGGTTCGTTCGACAGTCTATAGGGTAATAAATGGTGTTTTTGTAGGTATTAACTCTGCCATGGTTCGTTCGACAGTCTATAGGGTAATAAATGGTGTTTTTGTAGGTATTAACTCTGCCATGGTTCGTTCGACAGTCTATAGGGTAATAAATGGTGTTTTTGTAGGTATTAACTCTGCCATGGTTCGTTCGACAGTCTATAGTAATAAATGGTGTTTTTAATAAATCTGCCATGGTTTTCGACAGTCTATAGTAATAAATGGTGTTTTTGTAGGTATTAACTCTGCCATGGTTCGTTCGACAGTCTATAGTAATAAATGGTGTTTTTGTAGGTATTAACTCTGCCATGGTTCGTTCGACAGTCTATAGTAATAAATGGTGTTTTTGTAGGTATTAACTCTGCCATGGTTCGTTCGACAGTCTATAGTAATAAATGGTGTTTTTGTAGGTATTAACTCTGCCATGGTTCGTTCGACAGTCTATAGTAATAAATGGTGTTTTTGTAGGTATTAACTCTGCCATGGTTCGTCTTCGACAGTCTATAGGGTAATAAATGGTGTTTTTGTAGGTATTAACTCTGCCATGGTTCGTTCGACAGTCTATAGTAATAAATGGTGTTTTTGTAGGTATTAACTCTGCCATGGTTCGTTCGACAGTCTATAGTAATAAATGGTGTTTTTGTAGGTATTAACTCTGCCATGGTTCGTTCGACAGTCTATAGTAATAAATGGTGTTTTTGTAGGTATTAACTCTGCCATGGTTCGTTCGACAGTCTATAGTAATAAATGGTGTTTTTGTAGGTATTAACTCTGCCATGGTTCGTTCGACAGTCTATAGTAATAAATGGTGTTTTTGTAGGTATTAACTCTGCCATGGTTCGTTCGACAGTCTATAGTAATAAATGGTGTTTTTGTAGGTATTAACTCTGCCATGGTTCGTTCGACAGTCTATAGTAATAAATGGTGTTTTTGTAGGTATTAACTCTGCCATGGTTCGTTCGACAGTCTATAGGGTAATAAATGGTGTTTTTGTAGGTATTAACTCTGCCATGGTTCGTTCGACAGTCTATAGGGTAATAAATGGTGTTTTTGTAGGTATTAACTCTGCCATGGTTGTAGGTATTCGACAGTCTATAGTAATAAATGGTGTTTTTGTAGGTATTAACTCTGCCATGGTTCGTTCGACAGTCTATAGGGTAATAAATGGTGTTTTTGTAGGTATTAACTCTGCCATGGTTCGTTCGACAGTCTATAGGGTAATAAATGGTGTTTTTGTAGGTATTAACTCTGCCATGGTTCGTTCGACAGTCTATAGTAATAAATGGTGTTTTTGTAGGTATTAACTCTGCCATGGTTCGTTCGACAGTCTATAGTAATAAATGGTGTTTTTGTAGGTATTAACTCTGCCATGGTTCGTTCGACAGTCTATAGTAATAAATGGTGTTTTTGTAGGTATTAACTCTGCCATGGTTCGACAGTCTATAGTAATCGACAGTCTATAGTAATAAATGGTGTTTTTGTAGGTATTAACTCTGCCATGGTTCGTTCGACAGTCTATAGGGTAATAAATGGTGTTTTTGTAGGTATTAACTCTGCCATGGTTCGTTCGACAGTCTATAGTAATAAATGGTGTTTTTGTAGGTATTAACTCTGCCATGGTTCGTAACTCGACAGTCTATAGTAATAAATGGTGTTTTTGTAGGTATTAACTCTGCCATGGTTCGTTCGACAGTCTATAGTAATAAATGGTGTTTTTGTAGGTATTAACTCTGCCATGGTTCGTTCGACAGTCTATAGTAATAAATGGTGTTTTTGTAGGTATTAACTCTGCCATGGTTCGTTCGACAGTCTATAGGGTAATAAATGGTGTTTTTGTAGGTATTAACTCTGCCATGGTTCTATAGTAATAAATGGTGTTTTTGTAGGTATTAACTCTCGACAGTCTATAGTAATAAATGGTGTTTTTGTAGGTATTAACTCTGCCATGGTTCGTTCGACAGTCTATAGTAATAAATGGTGTTTTTGTAGGTATTAACTCTGCCATGGTTCGTTCGACAGTCTATAGTAATAAATGGTGTTTTTGTAGGTATTAACTCTGCCATGGGTTCGACAGTCTATAGTAATAAATGGTGTTTTTGTAGGTATTAACTCTGCCGACAGTCTATAGTAATAAATGGTGTTTTTGTAGGTATTAACTCTGCCATGGTTCGTTCGACAGTCTATAGTAATAAATGGTGTTTTTGTAGGTATTAACTCTGCCATGGTTCGTTCGACAGTCTATAGGGTAATAAATGGTGTTTTTGTAGGTATTAACTCTGCCATGGTTCGTTCGACAGTCTATAGTAATAAATGGTGTTTTTGTAGGTATTAACTCTGCCATGGTTCGTTCGACAGTCTATAGTAATAAATGGTGTTTTTGTAGGTATTAACTCTGCCATGGTTCGTTCGACAGTCTATAGGGTAATAAATGGTGTTTTTGTAGGTATTAACTCTGCCATGGTTCGTTCGACAGTCTATAGTAATAAATGGTGTTTTTGTAGGTATTAACTCTGCCATGGTTCGTTCGACAGTCTATAGTAATAAATGGTGTTTTTGTAGGTATTAACTCTGCCATGGTTCGTTCGACAGTCTATAGTAATAAATGGTGTTTTTGTGTTTTTGTATTAACTCTGCCATGGTTCGTTCGACAGTCTATAGTAATAAATGGTGTTTTTGTAGGTATTAACTCTGCCATGGTTCGTTCGACAGTCTATAGGGTAATAAATGGTGTTTTTGTAGGTATTAACTCTGCCATGGTTCGTTCGACAGTCTATAGTAATAAATGGTGTTTTTGTAGGTATTAACTCTGCCATGGTTCGTTCGACAGTCTATAGTAATAAATGGTGTTTTTGTAGGTATTAACTCTGCCATGGTTCGTTCGACAGTCTATAGGGTAATAAATGGTGTTTTTGTAGGTATTAACTCTGCCATGGTTCGTTCGACAGTCTATAGGGTAATAAATGGTGTTTTTGTAGGTATTAACTCTGCCATGGTTCGTTCGACAGTCTATAGGGTAATAAATGGTGTTTTTGTAGGTATTAACTCTGCCATGGTTCGTTCGACAGTCTATAGTAATAAATGGTGTTTTTGTAGGTATTAACTCTGCCATGGTTCGTTCGACAGTCTATAGTAATAAATGGTGTTTTTGTAGGTATTAACTCTGCCATGGTTCGTTCGACAGTCTATAGTAATAAATGGTGTTTTTGTAGGTATTAACTCTGCCATGGTTCGTTCGACAGTCTATAGGGTAATAAATGGTGTTTTTGTAGGTATTAACTCTGCCATGGTTCGACAGTCTATAGGGTAATAAACAGTCTATAGTAATAAATGGTGTTTTTGTAGGTATTAACTCTGCCATGGTTCGTTCGACAGTCTATAGTAATAAATGGTGTTTTTGTAGGTATTAACTCTGCCATGGTTCGTTCGACAGTCTATAGTAATAAATGGTGTTTTTGTAGGTATTAACTCTGCCATGGTTCGTTCGACAGTCTATAGTAATAAATGGTGTTTTTGTAGGTATTAACTCTGCCATGGTTCGTTCGACAGTCTATAGTAATAAATGGTGTTTTTGTAGGTATTAACTCTGCCATGGTTCGTTCGACAGTCTATAGTAATAAATGGTGTTTTTGTAGGTATTAACTCTGCCATGGTTCGTTCGACAGTCTATAGTAATAAATGGTGTTTTTGTAGGTATTAACTCTGCCATGGTTCGTTCGACAGTCTATAGTAATAAATGGTGTTTTTGTAGGTATTAACTCTGCCATGGTTCGTTCGACAGTCTATAGTAATAAATGGTGTTTTTGTAGGTATTAACTCTGCCATGGTTCGTTCGACAGTCTATAGTAATAAATGGTGTTTTTGTAGGTATTAACTCTGCCATGGTTCGTTCGACAGTCTATAGTAATAAATGGTGTTTTTGTAGGTATTAACTCTGCCATGGTTCGTTCGACAGTCTATAGTAATAAATGGTGTTTTTGTAGGTATTAACTCTGCCATGGTTCGTTCGACAGTCTATAGTAATAAATGGTGTTTTTGTAGGTATTAACTCTGCCATGGTTCGTTCGACAGTCTATAGTAATAAATGGTGTTTTTGTAGGTATTAACTCTGCCATGGTTCGTTCGACAGTCTATAGTAATAAATGGTGTTTTTGTAGGTATTAACTCTGCCATGGTTCGTTCGACAGTCTATAGTAATAAATGGTGTTTTTGTAGGTATTAACTCTGCCATGGTTCGTTCGACAGTCTATAGTAATAAATGGTGTTTTTGTAGGTATTAACTCTGCCATGGTTCGTTCGACAGTCTATAGGGTAATAAATGGTGTTTTTGTAGGTATTAACTCTGCCATGGTTCGTTCGACAGTCTATAGTAATAAATGGTGTTTTTGTAGGTATTAACTCTGCCATGGTTCGTTCGACAGTCTATAGTAATAAATGGTGTTTTTGTAGGTATTAACTCTGCCATGGTTCGTTCGACAGTCTATAGGGTAATAAATGGTGTTTTTGTAGGTATTAACTCTGCCATGGTTCGTTCGACAGTCTATAGTAATAAATGGTGTTTTTGTAGGTATTAACTCTGCCATGGTTCGTTCGACAGTCTATAGTAATAAATGGTGTTTTTGTAGGTATTAACTCTGCCATGGTTCGTTCGACAGTCTATAGTAATAAATGGTGTTTTTGTAGGTATTAACTCTGCCATGGTTCGTTCGACAGTCTATAGTAATAAATGGTGTTTTTGTAGGTATTAACTCTGCCATGGTTCGTTCGACAGTCTATAGGTGTTTTTTAGGTATTAACTCTGCCATGGTTCGTTCGACAGTCTATAGTAATAAATGGTGTTTTTGTAGGTATTAACTCTGCCATGGTTCGTTCGACAGTCTATAGGGTAATAAATGGTGTTTTTGTAGGTATTAACTCTGCCATGGTTCGTTCGACAGTCTATAGTAATAAATGGTGTTTTTGTAGGTATTAACTCTGCCATGGTTCGTTCGACAGTCTATAGTAATAAATGGTGTTTTTGTAGGTATTAACTCTGCCATGGTTCGTTCGACAGTCTATAGTAATAAATGGTGTTTTTGTAGGTATTAACTCTGCCATGGTTCGTTCGACAGTCTATAGTAATAAATGGTGTTTTTGTAGGTATTAACTCTGCCATGGTTCGTTCGACAGTCTATAGTAATAAATGGTGTTTTTGTAGGTATTAACTCTGCCATGGTTCGTTCGACAGTCTATAGTAATAAATGGTGTTTTTGTAGGTATTAACTCTGCCATGGTTCGTTCGACAGTCTATAGTAATAAATGGTGTTTTTGTAGGTATTAACTCTGCCATGGTTCGTTCGACAGTCTATAGGGTAATAAATGGTGTTTTTGTAGGTATTAACTCTGCCATGGTTCGTTCGACAGTCTATAGTAATAAATGGTGTTTTTGTAGGTATTAACTCTGCCATGGTTCGTTCGACAGTCTATAGTAATAAATGGTGTTTTTGTAGGTATTAACTCTGCCATGGTTCGTTCGACAGTCTATAGTAATAAATAGGTATTAACTCTGCCATGGTTCGTTCGACAGTCTATAGTAATAAATGGTGTTTTTGTAGGTATTAACTCTGCCATGGTTCGTTCGACAGTCTATAGTAATAAATGGTGTTTTTGTAGGTATTAACTCTGCCATGGTTCGTTCGACAGTCTATAGTAATAAATGGTGTTTTTGTAGGTATTAACTCTGCCATGGTTCGTTCGACAGTCTATAGTAATAAATGGTGTTTTTGTAGGTATTAACTCTGCCATGGTTCGTTCGACAGTCTATAGGGTAATAAATGGTGTTTTTGTAGGTATTAACTCTGCCATGGTTCGTTCGACAGTCTATAGTAATAAATGGTGTTTTTGTAGGTATTAACTCTGCCATGGTTCGTTCGACAGTCTATAGTAATAAATGGTGTTTTTGTAGGTATTAACTCTGCCATGGTTCGTTCGACAGTCTATAGTAATAAATGGTGTTTTTGTAGGTATTAACTCTGCCATGGTTCGTTCGACAGTCTATAGGGTAATAAATGGTGTTTTTGTAGGTATTAACTCTGCCATGGTTCGTTCGACAGTCTATAGTAATAAATGGTGTTTTTGTAGGTATTAACTCTGCCATGGTTCGTTCGACAGTCTATAGTAATAAATGGTGTTTTTGTAGGTATTAACTCTGCCATGGTTCGTTCGACAGTCTATAGTAATAAATGGTGTTTTTGTAGGTATTAACTCTGCCATGGTTCGTTCGACAGTCTATAGTAATAAATGGTGTTTTGTAGGTATTAACTCTGCCATGGTTCGTTCGACAGTCTATCTAATAAAATGGTGTTTTTGTAATAAATGGTGTTTTTGTAATAAAGGTATTAACTCTGCCATGGTTCGTTCGACAGTCTATAGGGTAATAAATGGTGTTTTTGTAGGTATTAACTCTGCCATGGTTCGTTCGACAGTCTATAGTAATAAATGGTGTTTTTGTAGGTATTAACTCTGCCATGGTTCGTTCGACAGTCTATAGTAATAAATGGTGTTTTTGTAGGTATTAACTCTGCCATGGTTCGTTCGACAGTCTATAGTAATAAATGGTGTTTTTGTAGGTATTAACTCTGCCATGGTTCGTTCGACAGTCTATAAATGGTGTTTTTGTAATAAATGGTGTTTTTGTAAATGGTGTTTTTGGTATTAACTCTGCCATGGTTCGTTCGACAGTCTATAGTAATAAATGGTGTTTTTGTAGGTAATAAATATTAACTCTGCCATGGTTCGTTCGACAGTCTATAGTAATAAATGGTGTTTTTGTAGGTATTAACTCTGCCATGGTTCGTTCGACAGTCTATAGTAATAAATGGTGTTTTTGTAGGTATTAACTCTGCCATGGTTCGTTCGACAGTCTATAGTAATAAATGGTGTTTTTGTAGGTATTAACTCTGCCATGGTTCGTTCGACAGTCTATAGTAATAAATGGTGTTTTTGTAGGTATTAACTCTGCCATGGTTCGTTCGACAGTCTATAGTAATAAATGGTGTTTTTGTAGGTATTAACTCTGCCATGGTTCGTTCGACAGTCTATAGGGTAATAAATGGTGTTTTTGTAGGTATTAACTCTGCCATGGTTCGTTCGACAGTCTATAGGGTAATAAATGGTGTTTTTGTAAAGGTATTAACTCTGCCATGGTTCGTTCGACAGTCTATAGTAATAAATGGTGTTTTTGTAGGTATTAACTCTGCCATGGTTCGTTCGACAGTCTATAGGGTAATAAATGGTGTTTTTGTAGGTATTAACTCTGCCATGGTTCGTTCGACAGTCTATAGGGTAATAAATGGTGTTTTTGTAGGTATTAACTCTGCCATGGTTCGTTCGACAGTCTATAGTAATAAATGGTGTTTTTGTAGGTATTAACTCTGCCATGGTTCGTTCGACAGTCTATAGTAATAAATGGTGTTTTTGTAGGTATTAACTCTGCCATGGTTCGTTCGACAGTCTATAGTAATAAATGGTGTTTTTGTAGGTATTAACTCTGCCATGGTTCTATAGTAATAAATGGTGTGTTTTGTAGGTATTAACTCTGCCGACAGTCTATAGTAATAAATGGTGTTTTTGTAGGTATTAACTCTGCCATGGTTCGTTCGACAGTCTATAGGGTAATAAATGGTGTTTTTGTAGGTATTAACTCTGCCATGGTTCGTTCGACAGTCTATAGTAATAAATGGTGTTTTTGTAGGTATTAACTCTGCCATGGTTCGTTCGACAGTCTATAGTAATAAATGGTGTTTTTGTAATAAATGGTGTTTTTGGTATTAACTCTGCCATGGTTCGTTCGACAGTCTATAGTAATAAATAGGTATTAATAAATGGTGTTTTTGTAGGTATTAACTCTGCCATGGTTCGTTCGACAGTCTATAGTAATAAATGGTGTTTTTGTAGGTATTAACTCTGCCATGGTTCGTTCGACAGTCTATAGTAATAAATGGTGTTTTTGTAGGTATTAACTCTGCCATGGTTCGTTCGACAGTCTATAGTAATAAATGGTGTTTTTGTAGGTATTAACTCTGCCATGGTTCGTTCGACAGTCTATAGTAATAAATGGTGTTTTTGTAGGTATTAACTCTGCCATGGTTCGTTCGACAGTCTATAGGGTAATAAAATGGTGTTTTTGTAGGTATTAACTCTGCCATGGTTCGTTCGACAGTCTATAGTAATAAATGGTGTTTTTGTAGGTATTAACTCTGCCATGGTTCGTTCGACAGTCTATAGGGTAATAAATGGTGTTTTTGTAGGTATTAACTCTGCCATGGTTCGTTCGACAGTCTATAGGGTAATAAATGTTTTTGTGTATTAACTCTGCCATGGTTCGTTCGACAGTCTATAGGGTAATAAAAGGTATTAACTCTGCCATGGTTCGTTCGACAGTCTATAGTAATAAATGGTGTTTTTGTAGGTATTAACTCTGCCATGGTTCGTTCGACAGTCTATAGTAATAAATGGTGTTTTTGTAGGTATTAACTCTGCCATGGTTCGTTCGACAGTCTATAGTAATAAATGGTGTTTTTGTAGGTATTAACTCTATGGGTTCGACAGTCTATAATAAATGGTGTTTTTGTAGGTATTAACTCTGCCATGGTTCGTTCGACAGTCTATAGTAATAAATGGTGTTTTTGTAGGTATTAACTCTGCCATGGTTCGTTCGACAGTCTATAGTAATAAATGGTGTTTTTGTAGGTATTAACTCTGCCATGGTTCGTTCGACAGTCTATAGTAATAAATGGTGTTTTTGTAGGTATTAACTCTGCCATGGTTCGTTCGACAGTCTATAGTAATAAATGGTGTTTTTGTAGGTATTAACTCTGCCATGGTTCGTTCGACAGTCTATAGTAATAAATGGTGTTTTTGTAGGTATTAACTCTGTCTATAGTAATAAATGGTTTTTTCGTATTAACTCGACAGTCTATAGTAATAAATGGTGTTTTTGTAGGTATTAACTCTGCCATGGTTCGTTCGACAGTCTATAGGGTAATAAATGGTGTTTTTGTAGGTATTAACTCTGCCATGGTTCGTTCGACAGTCTATAGTAATAAATGGTGTTTTTGTAGGTATTAACTCTGCCATGGTTCGTTCGACAGTCTATAGTAATAAATGGTGTTTTTGTAGGTATTAACTCTGCCATGGTTCGTTCGACAGTCTATAGTAATAAATGGTGTTTTTGTAGGTATTAACTCTGCCATGGTTCGTTCGACAGTCTATAGGGTAATAAATGGTGTTTTTGTAGGTATTAACTCTGCCATGGTTCGTTCGACAGTCTATAGGGTAATAAATGGTGTTTTTGTAGGTATTAACTCTGCCATGGTTCGTTCGACAGTCTATAGTAATAAATGGTGTTTTTGTAGGTATTAACTCTGCCATGGTTCGTTCGACAGTCTATAGTAATAAATGGTGTTTTTGTAGGTATTAACTCTGCCATGGTTCGTTCGACAGTCTATAGGGTAATAAATGGTGTTTTTGTAGGTATTAACTCTGCCATGGTTCGTTCGACAGTCTAATAATAAATGGTGTTTTTGTAATAAATGGTGTTTTTGTTTTTAGGTATTAACTCTGCCATGGTTCGTTCGACAGTCTATAGTAATAAATGGTGTTTTTGTAGGTATTAACTCTGCCAGTCGACAGTCTATAGTAATAAATGGTGTTTTTGTAGGTATTAACTCTGCCATGGTTCGTTCGACAGTCTATAGTAATAAATGGTGTTTTTGTAGGTATTAACTCTGCCATGGTTCGTTCGACAGTCTATAGTAATAAATGGTGTTTTTGTAGGTATTAACTCTGCCATGGTTCGTTCGACAGTCTATAGGGTAATAAATGGTGTTTTTGTAGGTATTAACTCTGCCATGGTTCGTTCGACAGTCTATAGTAATAAATGGTGTTTTTGTAGGTATTAACTCTGCCATGGTTCGTTCGACAGTCTATAGTAATAAATGGTGTTTTTGTAGGTATTAACTCTGCCATGGTTCGTTCGACAGTCTATAGTAATAAATGGTGTTTTTGTAGGTATTAACTCTGCCATGGTTCGTTCGACAGTCTATAGTAATAAATGGTGTTTTTGTAGGTATTAACTCTGCCATGGTTCGTTCGACAGTCTATAGGGTAATAAATGGTGTTTTTGTAGGTATTAACTCTGCCATGGTTCGTTCGACAGTCTATAGTAATAAATGGTGTTTTTGTAGGTATTAACTCTGCCATGGTTCGTTCGACAGTCTATAGTAATAAATGGTGTTTTTGTAGGTATTAACTCTGCCATGGTTCGTTCGACAGTCTATATGGGGTAATAAATGGTGTTTTTGTAGGTATTAACTCTGCCATGGTTCGTTCGACAGTCTATAGTAATAAATGGTGTTTTTGTAGGTATTAACTCTGCCATGGTTCGTTCGACAGTCTATAGGGTAATAAATGGTGTTTTTGTAGGTATTAACTCTGCCATGGTTCGTTCGACAGTCTAATAAATGGTGTTTTTGTAATAAATGGTAATAAATGTGTTTTTGTAGGTATTAACTCTGCCATGGTTCGTTCGACAGTCTATAGTAATAAATGGTGTTTTTGTAGGTATTAACTCTGCCATGGTTCGTTCGACAGTCTATAGTAATAAATGGTGTTTTTGTAGGTATTAACTCTGCCATGGTTCGTTCGACAGTCTATAGTAATAAATGGTGTTTTTGTAGGTATTAACTCTGCCATGGTTCGTTCGACAGTCTATAGTAATAAATGGTGTTTTTGTAGGTATTAACTCTGCCATGGTTCGTTCGACAGTCTATAGGGTAATAAATGGTGTTTTTGTAGGTATTAACTCTGCCATGGTTCGTTCGACAGTCTATAGTAATAAATGGTGTTTTTGTAGGTATTAACTCTGCCATGGTTCGTTCGACAGTCTATAGTAATAAATGGTGTTTTTGTAGGTATTAACTCTGCCATGGTTCGTTCGACAGTCTATAGTAATAAATGGTGTTTTTGTAGGTATTAACTCTGCCATGGTTCATGGTTTCGACAGTCTATAGGGTAATAAATGGTGTTTTTGTAGGTATTAACTCTGCCATGGTTCGTTCGACAGTCTATAGTAATAAATGGTGTTTTTGTAGGTATTAACTCTGCCATGGTTCGTTCGACAGTCTATAGTAATAAATGGTGTTTTTGTAGGTATTAACTCTGCCATGGTTCGTTCGACAGTCTATAGTAATAAATGGTGTTTTTGTAGGTATTAACTCTGCCATGGTTCGTTCGACAGTCTATAGTAATAAATGGTGTTTTTGTAGGTATTAACTCTGCCATGGTTCGTTCGACAGTCTATAGTAATAAATGGTGTTTTTGTAGGTATTAACTCTGCCATGGTTCGTTCGACAGTCTATAGTAATAAATGGTGTTTTTGTAGGTATTAACTCTGCCATGGTTCGTTCGACAGTCTATAGTAATAAATGGTGTTTTTGTAGGTATTAACTCTGCCATGGTTCGTTCGTAATAAACAGTCTATAGGGTAATAAATGGTGTTTTTGTAGGTATTAACTCTGCCATGGTTCGTTCGACAGTCTATAGTAATAAATGGTGTTTTTGTAGGTATTAACTCTGCCATGGTTCTATAGTAATAAATGGTGTTTTGTAGGACAGTCTATAGTAATAAATGGTGTTTTTGTAGGTATTAACTCTGCCATGGTTCGTTCGTTCGACAGTCTATAGTAATAAATGGTGTTTTTGTAGGTATTAACTCTGCCATGGTTCGTATTCGACAGTCTATAGTAATAAATGGTGTTTTTGTAGGTATTAACTCTGCCATGGTTCGTTCGACAGTCTATAGGGTAATAAATGGTGTTTTTGTAGGTATTAACTCTGCCATGGTTCGTTCGACAGTCTATAGGGTAATAAATGGTGTTTTTGTAGGTATTAACTCTGCCATGGTTCGTTCGACAGTCTATAGTAATAAATGGTGTTTTTGTAGGTATTAACTCTGCCATGGTTCGTTCGACAGTCTATAGGGTAATAAATGGTGTTTTTGTAGGTATTAACTCTGCCATGGTTCGTTCGACAGTCTATAGGGTAATAAATGGTGTTTTTGTAGGTATTAACTCTGCCATGGTTCGTTCGACAGTCTATAGTAATAAATGGTGTTTTTGTAGGTATTAACTCTGCCATGGTTCGTTCGACAGTCTATAGTAATAAATGGTGTTTTTGTAGGTATTAACTCTGCCATGGTTCGTTCGACAGTCTATAGTAATAAATGGTGTTTTTGTAGGTATTAACTCTGCCATGGTTCGTTCGACAGTCTATAGTAATAAATGGTGTTTTTGTAGGTATTAACTCTGCCATGGTTCGTTCGACAGTCTATAGGGTAATAAATGGTGTTTTTGTAGGTATTAACTCTGCCATGGTTCGTTCGACAGTCTATAGTAATAAATGGTGTTTTTGTAGGTATTAACTCTGCCATGGTTCGTTCGACAGTCTATAGTAATAAATGGTGTTTTTGTAGGTATTAACTCTGCCATGGTTCGTTCGACAGTCTATAGTAATAAATGGTGTTTTTGTAGGTATTAACTCTGCCATGGTTCGTTCGACAGTCTATAGTAATAAATGGTGTTTTTGTAGGTATTAACTCTGCCATGGTTCGTTCGACAGTCTATAGTAATAAATGGTGTTTTTGTAGGTATTAACTCTGCCATGGTTCGTTCGACAGTCTATAGTAATAAATGGTGTTTTTGTAGGTATTAACTCTGCCATGGTTCGTTCGACAGTCTATAGTAATAAATGGTGTTTTTGTAGGTATTAACTCTGCCATGGTTCGTTCGACAGTCTATAGTAATAAATGGTGTTTTTGTAGGTATTAACTCTGCCATGGTTCGTTCGACAGTCTATAGGGTAATAAATGGTGTTTTTGTAGGTATTAACTCTGCCATGGTTCGTTCGACAGTCTATAGTAATAAATGGTGTTTTTGTAGGTATTAACTCTGCCATGGTTCGTTCGACAGTCTATAGTAATAAATGGTGTTTTTGTAGGTATTAACTCTGCCATGGTTCGTTCGACAGTCTATAGTAATAAATGGTGTAATAAATGGTGTAATAAATGGTTTTTGTAGGTATTAACTCTGCCATGGTTCGTTCGACAGTCTATAGTAATAAATGGTGTTTTTGTAGGTATTAACTCTGCCATGGTTCGTTCGACAGTCTATAGTAATAAATGGTGTTTTTGTAGGTATTAACTCTGCCATGGTTCGTTCGACAGTCTATAGTAATAAATGGTGTTTTTGTAGGTATTAACTCTGCCATGGTTCGTTCGACAGTCTATAGTAATAAATGGTGTTTTTGTAGGTATTAACTCTGCCATGGTTCGTTCGACAGTCTATAGTAATAAATGGTGTTTTTGTAGGTATTAACTCTGCCATGGTTCGTTCGACAGTCTATAGTAATAAATGGTGTTTTTGTAGGTATTAACTCTGCCATGGTTCGTTCGACAGTCTATAGGGTAATAAATGGTGTTTTTGTAGGTATTAACTCTGCCATGGTTCGTTCGACAGTCTATAGTAATAAATGGTGTTTTTGTAGGTATTAACTCTGCCATGGTTCGTTCGACAGTCTATAGTAATAAATGGTGTTTTTGTAGGTATTAACTCTGCCATGGTTCGTTCGACAGTCTATAGTAATAAATGGTGTTTTTGTAGGTATTAACTCTGCCATGGTTCGTTCGACAGTCTATATGGTGGTAATAAATGGTGTAATAAATTTTTGTAGGTATTAACTCTGCCATGGTTCGTTCGACAGTCTATAGTAATAAATGGTGTTTTTGTAGGTATTAACTCTGCCATGGTTCGTTCGACAGTCTATAGTAATAAATGGTGTTTTTGTAGGTATTAACTCTGCCATGGTTCGTTCGACAGTCTATAGTAATAAATGGTGTTTTTGTAGGTATTAACTCTGCCATGGTTCGTTCGACAGTCTATAGGGTAATAAATGGTGTTTTTGTAGGTATTAACTCTGCCATGGTTCGTTCGACAGTCTATAGGGTAATAAATGGTGTTTTTGTAGGTATTAACTCTGCCATGGTTCGTTCGACAGTCTATAGTAATAAATGGTGTTTTTGTAGGTATTAACTCTGCCATGGTTCGTTCGACAGTCTATAGTAATAAATGGTGTTTTTGTAGGTATTAACTCTGCCATGGTTCGTTCGACAGTCTATAGTAATAAATGGTGTTTTTGTAGGTATTAACTCTGCCATGGTTCGTTCGACAGTCTATAGTAATAAATGGTGTTTTTGTAGGTATTAACTCTGCCATGGTTCGTTCGACAGTCTATAGTAATAAATGGTGTTTTTGTAGGTATTAACTCTGCCATGGTTCGTTCGACAGTCTATAGTAATAAATGGTGTTTTTGTAGGTATTAACTCTGCCATGGTTCGTTCGACAGTCTATAGTAATAAATGGTGTTTTTGTAGGTATTAACTCTGCCATGGTTCGTTCGACAGTCTATAGTAATAAATGGTGTTTTTGTAGGTATTAACTCTGCCATGGTTCGTTCGACAGTCTATAGTAATAAATGGTGTTTTTGTAGGTATTAACTCTGCCATGGTTCGTTCGACAGTCTATAGTAATAAATGGTGTTTTTGTAGGTATTAACTCTGCCATGGTTCGTTCGACAGTCTATAGTAATAAATGGTGTTTTTGTAGGTATTAACTCTCTGGCCATGGTTAGTTTTTGTAGGTATTAACTCTGCCAGTCTATAGGTAATAAATGGTGTTTTTGTAGGTATTAACTCTGCCATGGTTCGTTCGACAGTCTATAGTAATAAATGGTGTTTTTGTAAAGGTATTAACTCTGCCATGGTTCGTTCGACAGTCTATAGTAATAAATGGTGTTTTTGTAGGTATTAACTCTGCCATGGTTCGTTCGACAGTCTATATGGGTAATAAATGGTGTTTTTGTAGGTATTAACTCTGCCATGGTTCGTTCGACAGTCTATAGTAATAAATGGTGTTTTTGTAGGTATTAACTCTGCCATGGTTCGTTCGACAGTCTATAGGGTAATAAATGGTGTTTTTGTAGGTATTAACTCTGCCATGGTTCGTTCGACAGTCTATAGTAATAAATGGTGTTTTTGTAGGTATTAACTCTGCCATGGTTCGTTCGACAGTCTATAGTAATAAATGGTGTTTTTGTAGGTATTAACTCTGCCATGGTTCGTTCGACAGTCTATAGTAATAAATGGTGTTTTTGTAGGTATTAACTCTGCCATGGTTCGTTCGACAGTCTATAGTAATAAATGGTGTTTTTGTAGGTATTAACTCTGCCATGGTTCGTTCGACAGTCTATAGGGTAATAAATGGTGTTTTTGTAGGTATTAACTCTGCCAAATCGACAGTCTATAGTAATAAATGTTTTTGTAGGTATTAACTCTGCCATGGTTCGTTCGACAGTCTATAGTAATAAATGGTGTTTTTGTAGGTATTAACTCTGCCATGGTTCGTTCGACAGTCTATAGTAATAAATGGTGTTTTTGTAGGTATTAACTCTGCCATGGTTCGTTCGACAGTCTATAGTAATAAATGGTGTTTTTGTAGGTATTAACTCTGCCATGGTTCGTTCGACAGTCTATAGTAATAAATGGTGTTTTTGTAGGTATTAACTCTGCCATGGTTCGTTCGACAGTCTATAGTAATAAATGGTGTTTTTGTAGGTATTAACTCTGCCATGGTTCGTTCGACAGTCTATAGTAATAAATGGTGTTTTTGTAGGTAATAAATTAACTCTGCCATGGTTCGTTCGACAGTCTATAGTAATAAATGGTGTTTTTGTAGGTATTAACTCTGCCATGGTAATAAATGTAATAAATGGTGTTTTTGTAGGTATTAACTCTGCCATGGTTCGTTCGACAGTCTATAGTAATAAATGGTGTTTTTGTAGGTATTAACTCTGCCATGGTTCGTTCGACAGTCTATAGTAATAAATGGTGTTTTTGTAGGTATTAACTCTGCCATGGTTCGTTCGACAGTCTATAGTAATAAATGGTGTTTTTGTAGGTATTAACTCTGCCATGGTTCGTTCGACAGTCTATAGTAATAAATGGTGTTTTTGTAGGTATTAACTCTGCCATGGTTCGTTCGACAGTCTATAGTAATAAATGGTGTTTTTGTAGGTATTAACTCTGCCATGGTTCGTTCGACAGTCTATAGTAATAAATGGTGTTTTTGTAGGTATTAACTCTGCCATGGTTCGTTCGACAGTCTATAGTAATAAATGGTGTTTTTGTAGGTATTAACTCTGCCATGGTTCGTTCGACAGTCTATAGGGTAATAAATGGTGTTTTTGTAGGTATTAACTCTGCCATGGTTCGTTCGACAGTCTATAGTAATAAATGGTGTTTTTGTAGGTATTAACTCTGCCATGGTTCGTTCGACAGTCTATAGGGTAATAAATGGTGTTTTTGTAGGTATTAACTCTGCCATGGTTCGTTCGACAGTCTATAGGGTAATAAATGGTGTTTTTGTAGGTATTAACTCTGCCATGGTTCGTTCGACAGTCTATAGTAATAAATGGTGTTTTTGTAGGTATTAACTCTGCCATGGTTCGTTCGACAGTCTATAGTAATAAATGGTGTTTTTGTAGGTATTAACTCTGCCATGGTTCGTTCGACAGTCTATAGTAATAAATGGTGTTTTTGTAGGTATTAACTCTGCCATGGTTCGTTCGACAGTCTATAGTAATAAATGGTGTTTTTGTAGGTATTAACTCTGCCATGGTTCGTTCGACAGTCTATAGGGTAATAAATGGTGTTTTTGTAGGTATTAACTCTGCCATGGTTCGTTCGACAGTCTATAGTAATAAATGGTGTTTTTGTAGGTATTAACTCTGCCATGGTTCGTTCGACAGTCTATAGTAATAAATGGTGTTTTTGTAGGTATTAACTCTGCCATGGTTCGTTCGACAGTCTATAGTAATAAATGGTGTTTTTGTAGGTATTAACTCTGCCATGGTTCGTTCGACAGTCTATAGTAATAAATGGTGTTTTTGTAGGTATTAACTCTGCCATGGTTCGTTCGACAGTCTATAGTAATAAATGGTGTTTTTGTAGGTATTAACTCTGCCATGGTTCGTTCGACAGTCTATAGTAATAAATGGTGTTTTTGTAGGTATTAACTCTGCCATGGTTCGTTCGACAGTCTATAGTAATAAATGGTGTTGCCATTTGCCATGGATTCGTTCGACAGTCTATAGTAATAAATGGTGTTTTTGTAACTCTGCCATGGTTCGTTCGACAGTCTATAGTAATAAATGGTGTTTTTGTAGGTATTAACTCTGCCATGGTTCGTTCGACAGTCTATAGGGTAATAAATGGTGTTTTTGTAGGTATTAACTCTGCCATGGTTCGTTCGACAGTCTATAGTAATAAATGGTGTTTTTGTAGGTATTAACTCTGCCATGGTTCGTTCGACAGTCTATAGGGTAATAAATGGTGTTTTTGTAGGTATTAACTCTGCCATGGTTCGTTCGACAGTCTATAGGGTAATAAATGGTGTTTTTGTAGGTATTAACTCTGCCATGGTTCGTTCGACAGTCTATAGTAATAAATGGTGTTTTTGTAGGTATTAACTCTGCCATGGTTCGTTCGACAGTCTATAGTAATAAATGGTGTTTTTGTAGGTATTAACTCTGCCATGGTTCGTTCGACAGTCTATAGTAATAAATGGTGTTTTTGTAGGTATTAACTCTGCCATGGTTCGTTCGACAGTCTATAGTAATAAATGGTGTTTTTGGTAATAAATGTAATAAATGGTGTTTTTGTAGGTATTAACTCTGCCATGGTTCGTTCGACAGTCTATAGGGTAATAAATGGTGTTTTTGTAGGTATTAACTCTGCCATGGTTCGTTCGACAGTCTATAGTAATAAATGGTGTTTTTGTAGGTATTAACTCTGCCATGGTTCGTTCGACAGTCTATAGTAATAAATGGTGTTTTTGTAGGTATTAACTCTGCCATGGTTCGTTCGACAGTCTATAGTAATAAATGGTGTTTTTGTAGGTATTAACTCTGCCATGGTTCGTTCGACAGTCTATAGTAATAAATGGTGTTTTTGTAGGTATTAACTCTGCCATGGTTCGTTCGACAGTCTATAGTAATAAATGGTGTTTTTGTAGGTATTAACTCTGCCATGGTTCGTTCGACAGTCTATAGGGTAATAAATGGTGTTTTTGTAGGTATTAACTCTGCCATGGTTCGTTCGACAGTCTATAGTAATAAATGGTGTTTTTGTAGGTATTAACTCTGCCATGGTTCGTTCGACAGTCTATAGTAATAAATGGTGTTTTTGTAGGTATTAACTCTGCCATGGTTCGTTCGACAGTCTATAGTAATAAATGGTGTTTTTGTAGGTATTAACTCTGCCATGGTTGTAGGTATTTCGAGTCTATAGGGTAATAAATGGTGTTTTTGTAGGTATTAACTCTGCCATGGTAATAAATGGTGTTTTTGTAGGTATTAACTCTGCCATGGTTCGTTCGACAGTCTATAGTAATAAATGGTGTTTTTGTAGGTATTAACTCTGCCATGGTTCGTTCGACAGTCTATAGGGTAATAAATGGTGTTTTTGTAGGTATTAACTCTGCCATGGTTCGTTCGACAGTCTATAGTAATAAATGGTGTTTTTGTAGGTATTAACTCTGCCATGGTTCGTTCGACAGTCTATAGGGTAATAAATGGTGTTTTTGTAGGTATTAACTCTGCCATGGTTCGTTCGACAGTCTATAGGGTAATAAATGGTGTTTTTGTAGGTATTAACTCTGCCATGGTTCGTTCGACAGTCTATAGTAATAAATGGTGTTTTTGTAGGTATTAACTCTGCCATGGTTCGTTCGACAGTCTATAGTAATAAATGGTGTTTTTGTAGGTATTAACTCTGCCATGGTTCGTTCGACAGTCTATAGGGTAATAAATGGTGTTTTTGTAGGTATTAACTCTGCCATGGTTCGTTCGACAGTCTATAGTAATAAATGGTGTTTTTGTAGGTATTAACTCTGCCATGGTTCGTTCGACAGTCTATAGGGTAATAAATGGTGTTTTTGTAGGTATTAACTCTGCCATGGTTCGACAGTCTATAGGGTAATAAATGGTGTTTTTGTAGGTATTAACTCTGCCATGGTCTCGACATAGGGTAATAAATGGTGTTTTTGTAGGTATTAACTCTGCCATGGTTCGTTCGACAGTCTATAGTAATAAATGGTGTTTTTGTAGGTATTAACTCTGCCATGGTTCGTTCGACAGTCTATAGTAATAAATGGTGTTTTTGTAGGTATTAACTCTGCCATGGTTCGTTCGACAGTCTATAGTAATAAATGGTGTTTTTGTAGGTATTAACTCTGCCATGGTTCGTTCGACAGTCTATAGTAATAAATGGTGTTTTTGTAGGTATTAACTCTGCCATGGTTCGTTCGACAGTCTATAGGGTAATAAATGGTGTTTTTGTAGGTATTAACTCTGCCTATAGGGTAATAAATGGTTCATGGTTTCGACAGTCTATAGTAATAAATGGTGTTTTTGTAGGTATTAACTCTGCCATGGTTCGTTCGACAGTCTATAGTAATAAATGGTGTTTTTGTAGGTATTAACTCTGCCATGGTTCGTTCGACAGTCTATAGGGTAATAAATGGTGTTTTTGTAGGTATTAACTCTGCCATGGTTCGTTCGACAGTCTATAGTAATAAATGGTGTTTTTGTAGGTATTAACTCTGCCATGGTTCGTTCGACAGTCTATAGTAATAAATGGTGTTTTTGTAGGTATTAACTCTGCCATGGTTCGTTCGACAGTCTATAGTAATAAATGGTGTTTTTGTAGGTATTAACTCTGCCATGGTTCGTTCGACAGTCTATAGTAATAAATGGTGTTTTTGTAGGTATTAACTCTGCCATGGTTCGTTCGACAGTCTATAGTAATAAATGGTGTTTTTGTAGGTATTAACTCTGCCATGGTTCGTTCGACAGTCTATAGGGTAATAAATGGTGTTTTTGTAGGTATTAACTCTGCCATGGTTCGTTCGACAGTCTATAGTAATAAATGGTGTTTTTGTAGGTATTAACTCTGCCATGGTTCGTTCGACAGTCTATAGTAATAAATGGTGTTTTTGTAGGTATTAACTCTGCCATGGTTCGTTCGACAGTCTATAGTAATAAATGGTGTTTTTGTAGGTATTAACTCTGCCATGGTTCGTTCGACAGTCTATAGGGTAATAAATGGTGTTTTTGTAGGTATTAACTCTGCCATGGTTCGTTCGACAGTCTATAGGGTAATAAATGGTGTTTTTGTAGGTATTAACTCTGCCATGGTTCGTTCGACAGTCTATAGTAATAAATGGTGTTTTTGTAGGTATTAACTCTGCCATGGTTCGTTCGACAGTCTATAGTAATAAATGGTGTTTTTGTAGGTATTAACTCTGCCATGGTTCGTTCGACAGTCTATAGTAATAAATGGTGTTTTTGTAGGTATTAACTCTGCCATGGTTCGTTCGACAGTCTATAGGGTAATAAATGGTGTTTTTGTAGGTATTAACTCTGCCATGGTTCGTTCGACAGTCTATAGGGTAATAAATGGTGTTTTTGTAGGTATTAACTCTGCCATGGTCGACAGTCTATAGTAATAAATGGTGTTTTTGTAGGTATTAACTCTGCCATGGTTCGTTCGACAGTCTATAGGGTAATAAATGGTGTTTTTGTAGGTATTAACTCTGCCATGGTTCGTTCGACAGTCTATAGTAATAAATGGTGTTTTTGTAGGTATTAACTCTGCCATGGTTCGTTCGACAGTCTATAGTAATAAATGGTGTTTTTGTAGGTATTAACTCTGCCATGGTTCGTTCGACAGTCTATAGTAATAAATGGTGTTTTTGTAGGTATTAACTCTGCCATGGTTCGTTCGACAGTCTATAGTAATAAATGGTGTTTTTGTAGGTATTAACTCTGCCATGGTTCGTTCGACAGTCTATAGTAATAAATGGTGTTTTTGTAGGTATTAACTCTGCCATGGTTCGTTCGACAGTCTATAGGGTAATAAATGGTGTTTTTGTAGGTATTAACTCTGCCTATAGGGTAATAAATGGTAACTCTGCCATGGTTCGTTCGACAGTCTATAGTAATAAATGGTGTTTTTGTAGGTATTAACTCTGCCATGGTTCGTTCGACAGTCTATAGGGTAATAAATGGTGTTTTTGTAGGTATTAACTCTGCCATGGTTCGTTCGACAGTCTATAGGGTAATAAATGGTGTTTTTGTAGGTATTAACTCTGCCATGGTTCGTTCGACAGTCTATAGTAATAAATGGTGTTTTTGTAGGTATTAACTCTGCCATGGTTCGTTCGACAGTCTATAGGGTAATAAATGGTGTTTTTGTAGGTATTAACTCTGCCATGGTTCGTTCGACAGTCTATAGTAATAAATGGTGTTTTTGTAGGTATTAACTCTGCCATGGTTCGTTCGACAGTCTATAGTAATAAATGGTGTTTTTGTAGGTATTAACTCTGCCATGGTTCGTTCGACAGTCTATAGTAATAAATGGTGTTTTTGTAGGTATTAACTCTGCCATGGTTCGTTCGACAGTCTATAGTAATAAATGGTGTTTTTGTAGGTATTAACTCTGCCATGGTTCGTTCGACAGTCTATAGGGTAATAAATGGTGTTTTTGTAGGTATTAACTCTGCCATGGTTCGTTCGACAGTCTATAGGGTAATAAATGGTGTTTTTGTAGGTATTAACTCTGCCATGGTTCGTTCGACAGTCTATAGTAATAAATGGTGTTTTTGTAGGTATTAACTCTGCCATGGTTCGTTCGACAGTCTATAGTAATAAATGGTGTTTTTGTAGGTATTAACTCTGCCATGGTTCGTTCGACAGTCTATAGTAATAAATGGTGTTTTTGTAGGTATTAACTCTGCCATGGTTCGTTCGACAGTCTATAGTAATAAATGGTGTTTTTGTAGGTATTAACTCTGCCATGGTTCGTTCGACAGTCTATAGGGTAATAAATGGTGTTTTTGTAGGTATTAACTCTGCCATGGTTCGTTCGACAGTCTATAGTAATAAATGGTGTTTTTGTAGGTATTAACTCTGCCATGGTTCGTTCGACAGTCTATAGTAATAAATGGTGTTTTTGTAGGTATTAACTCTGCCATGGTTCGTTCGACAGTCTATAGTAATAAATGGTGTTTTTGTAGGTATTAACTCTGCCATGGTTCGTTCGACAGTCTATAGTAATAAATGGTGTTTTTGTAGGTATTAACTCTGCCATGGTTCGTTCGACAGTCTATAGGGTAATAAATGGTGTTTTTGTAGGTATTAACTCTGCCATGGTTCGTTCGACAGTCTATAGTAATAAATGGTGTTTTTGTAGGTATTAACTCTGCCATGGTTCGTTCGACAGTCTATAGGGTAATAAATGGTGTTTTTGTAGGTATTAACTCTGCCATGGTTCGTTCGACAGTCTATAGTAATAAATGGTGTTTTTGTAGGTATTAACTCTGCCATGGTTCGTTCGACAGTCTATAGTAATAAATGGTGTTTTTGTAGGTATTAACTCTGCCATGGTTCGTTCGACAGTCTATAGTAATAAATGGTGTTTTTGTAGGTATTAACTCTGCCATGGTTCGTTCGACAGTCTATAGGGTAATAAATGGTGTTTTTGTAGGTATTAACTCTGCCATGGTTCGTTCGACAGTCTATAGTAATAAATGGTGTTTTTGTAGGTATTAACTCTGCCATGGTTCGTTCGACAGTCTATAGTAATAAATGGTGTTTTTGTAGGTATTAACTCTGCCATGGTTCGTTCGACAGTCTATAGGGTAATAAATGGTGTTTTTGTAGGTATTAACTCTGCCATGGTTCGTTCGACAGTCTATAGTAATAAATGGTGTTTTTGTAGGTATTAACTCTGCCATGGTTCGTTCGACAGTCTATAGTAATAAATGGTGTTTTTGTAGGTATTAACTCTGCCATGGTTCGTTCGACAGTCTATAGTAATAAATGGTGTTTTTGTAGGTATTAACTCTGCCATGGTTCGTTCGACAGTCTATAGTAATAAATGGTGTTTTTGTAGGTATTAACTCTGCCATGGTTCGTTCGACAGTCTATAGGGTAATAAATGGTGTTTTTGTAGGTATTAACTCTGCCATGGTTCGTTCGACAGTCTATAGTAATAAATGGTGTTTTTGTAGGTATTAACTCTGCCATGGTTCGTTCGACAGTCTATAGTAATAAATGGTGTTTTTTGTAGGTATTAACTCTGCCATGGTTCGTTCGACAGTCTATAGTAATAAATGGTGTTTTTGTAGGTATTAACTCTGCCATGGTTCGTTCGACAGTCTATAGGGTAATAAATGGTGTTTTTGTAGGTATTAACTCTGCCATGGTTCGTTCGACAGTCTATAGGGTAATAAATGGTGTTTTTGTAGGTATTAACTCTGCCATGGTTCGTTCGACAGTCTATAGTAATAAATGGTGTTTTTGTAGGTATTAACTCTGCCATGGTTCGTTCGACAGTCTATAGTAATAAATGGTGTTTTTGTAGGTATTAACTCTGCCATGGTTCGTTCGACAGTCTATAGTAATAAATGGTGTTTTTGTAGGTATTAACTCTGCCATGGTTCGTTCGACAGTCTATAGGGTAATAAATGGTGTTTTTGTAGGTATTAACTCTGCCATGGTTCGTTCGACAGTCTATAGGGTAATAAATGGTGTTTTTGTAGGTATTAACTCTGCCATGGTTCGTTCGACAGTCTATAGTAATAAATGGTGTTTTTGTAGGTATTAACTCTGCCATGGTTCGTTCGACAGTTATAGTAATAAATGGTGTTTTTGTAGGTATTAACTCTGCCAGTCTCGACAGTCTATAGTAATAAATGGTGTTTTTGTAGGTATTAACTCTGCCATGGTTCGTTCGACAGTCTATAGTAATAAATGGTGTTTTTGTAGGTATTAACTCTGCCATGGTTCGTTCGACAGTCTATAGTAATAAATGGTGTTTTTGTAGGTATTAACTCTGCCATGGTTCGTTCGACAGTCTATAGGGTAATAAATGGTGTTTTTGTAGGTATTAACTCTGCCATGGTTCGTTCGACAGTCTATAGTAATAAATGGTGTTTTTGTAGGTATTAACTCTGCCATGGTTCGTTCGACAGTCTATAGTAATAAATGGTGTTTTTGTAGGTATTAACTCTGCCATGGTTCGTTCGACAGTCTATAGTAATAAATGGTGTTTTTGTAGGTATTAACTCTGCCATGGTTCGTTCGACAGTCTATAGGGTAATAAATGGTGTTTTTGTAGGTATTAACTCTGCCATGGTTCGTTCGACAGTCTATAGGGTAATAAATGGTGTTTTTGTAGGTATTAACTCTGCCATGGTTCGACAGTCTATTCGACAGTCTATAGGGTAATAAATGGTGTTTTTGTAGGTATTAACTCTGCCATGGTTCGTTCGACAGTCTATAGTAATAAATGGTGTTTTTGTAGGTATTAACTCTGCCATGGTTCGTTCGACAGTCTATAGTAATAAATGGTGTTTTTGTAGGTATTAACTCTGCCATGGTTCGTTCGACAGTCTATAGGGTAATAAATGGTGTTTTTGTAGGTATTAACTCTGCCATGGTTCGTTCGACAGTCTATAGTAATAAATGGTGTTTTTGTAGGTATTAACTCTGCCATGGTTCGTTCGACAGTCTATAGTAATAAATGGTGTTTTTGTAGGTATTAACTCTGCCATGGTTCGTTCGACAGTCTATAGGGTAATAAATGGTGTTTTTGTAGGTATTAACTCTGCCATGGTTCGTTCGACAGTCTATAGGGTAATAAATGGTGTTTTTGTAGGTATTAACTCTGCCATGGTTCGTTCGACAGTCTATAGTAATAAATGGTGTTTTTGTAGGTATTAACTCTGCCATGGTTCGTTCGACAGTCTATAGGGTAATAAATGGTGTTTTTGTAGGTATTAACTCTGCCATGGTTCGTTCGACAGTCTATAGTAATAAATGGTGTTTTTGTAGGTATTAACTCTGCCATGGTTCGTTCGAGTCAGTCTATAGTAATAAATGGTGTTTTTGTAGGTATTAACTCTGCCATGGTTCGTTCGACAGTCTATAGGGTAATAAATGGTGTTTTTGTAGGTATTAACTCTGCCATGGTTCGTTCGACAGTCTATAGTAATAAATGGTGTATTTTTTGTAGGTATTAACTCTGCCATGGTTCGTTCGACAGTCTATAGTAATAAATGGTGTTTTTGTAGGTATTAACTCTGCCATGGTTCGTTCGACAGTCTATAGTAATAAATGGTGTTTTTGTAGGTATTAACTCTGCCATGGTTCGTTCGACAGTCTATAGTAATAAATGGTGTTTTTGTAGGTATTAACTCTGCCATGGTTCGTTCGACAGTCTATAGTAATAAATGGTGTTTTTGTAGGTATTAACTCTGCCATGGTTCGTTCGACAGTCTATAGTAATAAATGGTGTTTTTGTAGGTATTAACTCTGCCATGGTTCGTTCGACAGTCTATAGGGTAATAAATGGTGTTTTTGTAGGTATTAACTCTGCCATGGTTCGTTCGACAGTCTATAGTAATAAATGGTGTTTTTGTAGGTATTAACTCTGCCATGGTTCGTTCGACAGTCTATAGTAATAAATGGTGTTTTTGTAGGTATTAACTCTGCCATGGTTCGTTCGACAGTCTATAGTAATAAATGGTGTTTTTGTAGGTATTAACTCTGCCATGGTAACTCTGCCATGGTTTCGACAGTCTATAGTAATAAATGGTGTTTTTGTAGGTATTAACTCTGCCATGGTTCGTTCGACAGTCTATAGTAATAAATGGTGTTTTTGTAGGTATTAACTCTGCCATGGTTCGTTCGACAGTCTATAGTAATAAATGGTGTTTTTGTAGGTATTAACTCTGCCATGGTTCGTTCGACAGTCTATAGTAATAAATGGTGTTTTTGTAGGTATTAACTCTGCCATGGTTCGTTCGACAGTCTATAGGGTAATAAATGGTGTTTTTGTAGGTATTAACTCTGCCATGGTTCGTTCGACAGTCTATAGTAATAAATGGTGTTTTTGTAGGTATTAACTCTGCCATGGTTCGTTCGACAGTCTATAGTAATAAATGGTGTTTTTGTAGGTATTAACTCTGCCATGGTTCGTTCGACAGTCTATAGTAATAAATGGTGTTTTTGTAGGTATTAACTCTGCCATGGTTCGTTCGACAGTCTATAGGGTAATAAATGGTGTTTTTGTAGGTATTAACTCTGCCATGGTTCGTTCGACAGTCTATAGTAATAAATGGTGTTTTTGTAGGTATTAACTCTGCCATGGTTTTGTAGGTATTAACTCTCGACAGTCTATAGTAATAAATGGTGTTTTTGTAGGTATTAACTCTGCCATGGTTCGTTCGACAGTCTATAGTAATAAATGGTGTTTTTGTAGGTATTAACTCTGCCATGGTTCGTTCGACAGTCTATAGGGTAATAAATGGTGTTTTTGTAGGTATTAACTCTGCCATGGTTCTATAGTAATAAATGGTGTTTTTGTAGGTCTCGACAGTCTATAGGGTAATAAATGGTGTTTTTGTAGGTATTAACTCTGCCATGGTTCGTTCGACAGTCTATAGTAATAAATGGTGTTTTTGTAGGTATTAACTCTGCCATGGTTCGTTCGACAGTCTATAGTAATAAATGGTGTTTTTGTAGGTATTAACTCTGCCATGGTTCGTTCGACAGTCTATAGGGTAATAAATGGTGTTTTTGTAGGTATTAACTCTGCCATGGTTCGTTCGACAGTCTATAGTAATAAATGGTGTTTTTGTAGGTATTAACTCTGCCATGGTTCGTTCGACAGTCTATAGTAATAAATGGTGTTTTTGTAGGTATTAACTCTGCCATGGTTCGTTCGACAGTCTATAGTAATAAATGGTGTTTTTGTAGGTATTAACTCTGCCATGGTTCGTTCGACAGTCTATAGGGTAATAAATGGTGTTTTTGTAGGTATTAACTCTGCCATGGTTCGTTCGACAGTCTATAGGGTAATAAATGGTGTTTTTGTAGGTATTAACTCTGCCATGGTTCGTTCGACAGTCTATAGTAATAAATGGTGTTTTTGTAGGTATTAACTCTGCCATGGTTCGTTCGACAGTCTATAGGGTAATAAATGGTGTTTTTGTAGGTATTAACTCTGCCATGGTTCGTTCGACAGTCTATAGTAATAAATGGTGTTTTTGTAGGTATTAACTCTGCCATGGTTCGTTCGACAGTCTATAGTAATAAATGGTGTTTTTGTAGGTATTAACTCTGCCATGGTTCGTTCGACAGTCTATAGTAATAAATGGTGTTTTTGTAGGTATTAACTCTGCCATGGTTCGTTCGACAGTCTATAGTAATAAATGGTGTTTTTGTAGGTATTAACTCTGCCATGGTTCGTTCGACAGTCTATAGTAATAAATGGTGTTTTTGTAGGTATTAACTCTGCCATGGTTCGTTCGACAGTCTATAGTAATAAATGGTGTTTTTGTAGGTATTAACTCTGCCATGGTTCGTTCGACAGTCTATAGGGTAATAAATGGTGTTTTTGTAGGTATTAACTCTGCCATGGTTCGTTCTGACAGTCTATAGGGTAATAAATGGTGTTTTTGTAGGTATTAACTCTGCCATGGTTCGTTCGACAGTCTATAGTAATAAATGGTGTTTTTGTAGGTATTAACTCTGCCATGGTTCGTTCGACAGTCTATAGTAATAAATGGTGTTTTTGTAGGTATTAACTCTGCCATGGTTCGTTCGACAGTCTATAGTAATAAATGGTGTTTTTGTAGGTATTAACTCTGCCATGGTTCGTTCGACAGTCTATAGGGTAATAAATGGTGTTTTTGTAGGTATTAACTCTGCCATGGTTCGTTCGACAGTCTATAGGGTAATAAATGGTGTTTTTGTAGGTATTAACTCTGCCATGGTTCGTTCGACAGTCTATAGTAATAAATGGTGTTTTTGTAGGTATTAACTCTGCCATGGTTCGTTCGACAGTCTATAGTAATAAATGGTGTTTTTGTAGGTATTAACTCTGCCATGGTTCGTTCGACAGTCTATAGTAATAAATGGTGTTTTTGTAGGTATTAACTCTGCCATGGTTCGTTCGACAGTCTATAGGGTAATAAATGGTGTTTTTGTAGGTATTAACTCTGCCATGGTTCGTTCGACAGTCTATAGTAATAAATGGTGTTTTTGTAGGTATTAACTCTGCCATGGTTCGTTCGACAGTCTATAGGGTAATAAATGGTGTTTTTGTAGGTATTAACTCTGCCATGGTTCGTATTAACTCTGCCGACAGTCTATAGGGTAATAAATGGTGTTTTTGTAGGTATTAACTCTGCCATGGTTCGTTCGACAGTCTATAGTAATAAATGGTGTTTTTGTAGGTATTAACTCTGCCATGGTTCGTTCGACAGTCTATAGTAATAAATGGTGTTTTTGTAGGTATTAACTCTGCCATGGTTCGTTCGACAGTCTATAGTAATAAATGGTGTTTTTGTAGGTAATAAATTAACTCTGCCATGGTTCGTTCGACAGTCTATAGTAATAAATGGTGTTTTTGTAGGTATTAACTCTGCCATGGTTCGTTCGACAGTCTATATGGGGTAATAAATGGTGTTTTTGTAGGTATTAACTCTGCCATGGTTCGTTCGACAGTCTATAGGGTAATAAATGGTGTTTTTGTAGGTATTAACTCTGCCATGGTTCGTTCGACAGTCTATAGTAATAAATGGTGTTTTTGTAGGTATTAACTCTGCCATGGTTCGTTCGACAGTCTATAGTAATAAATGGTGTTTTTGTAGGTATTAACTCTGCCATGGTTCGTTCGACAGTCTATAGTAATAAATGGTGTTTTTGTAGGTATTAACTCTGCCATGGTTCGTTCGACAGTCTATAGTAATAAATGGTGTTTTTGTAGGTATTAACTCTGCCATGGTTCGTTCGACAGTCTATAGTAATAAATGGTGTTTTTGTAGGTATTAACTCTGCCATGGTTCGTTCGACAGTCTATAGTAATAAATGGTGTTTTTGTAGGTATTAACTCTGCCATGGTTCGTTCGACAGTCTATAGTAATAAATGGTGTTTTTGTAGGTATTAACTCTGCCATGGTTCGTTCGACAGTCTATAGGGTAATAAATGGTGTTTTTGTAGGTATTAACTCTGCCATGGTTCGTTCGACAGTCTATAGGGTAATAAATGGTGTTTTTGTAGGTATTAACTCTGCCATGGTTCGTTCGACAGTCTATAGTAATAAATGGTGTTTTTGTAGGTATTAACTCTGCCATGGTTCGTTCGACAGTCTATAGTAATAAATGGTGTTTTTGTAGGTATTAACTCTGCCATGGTTCGTTCGACAGTCTATAGTAATAAATGGTGTTTTTGTAGGTATTAACTCTGCCATGGTTCGTTCGACAGTCTATAGGGTAATAAATGGTGTTTTTGTAGGTATTAACTCTGCCATGGTTCGTTCGACAGTCTATAGGGTAATAAATGGTGTTTTTGTAGGTATTAACTCTGCCATGGTTCGTTCGACAGTCTATAGTAATAAATGGTGTTTTTGTAGGTATTAACTCTGCCATGGTTCGTTCGACAGTCTATAGGGTAATAAATGGTGTAATAAATTTTTGTAGGTATTAACTCTGCCATGGTTCGTTCGACAGTCTATAGGGTAATAAATGGTGTTTTTGTAGGTATTAACTCTGCCATGGTTCGTTCGACAGTCTATAGGGTAATAAATGGTGTTTTTGTAGGTATTAACTCTGCCATGGTTCGTTCGACAGTCTATAGTAATAAATGGTGTTTTTGTAGGTATTAACTCTGCCATGGTTCGTTCGACAGTCTATAGGGTAATAAATGGTGTTTTTGTAGGTATTAACTCTGCCATGGTTCGTTCGACAGTCTATAGTAATAAATGGTGTTTTTGTAGTTGGTTTGTATTATTCCTGAACATGACTTATTTGGTAAATGCAGGCTAAGGAAATGTTATACGTTTGTAAATGCAGGCTAAGGAAATGTTATACGTTTGGTAAATGCAGGCTAAGGAAATGTTATACGTTTTGTTCTATGAGATAATCGTCATCAGCTACTGTCACATTTTGTGTTTTTTAAGCATTTGTGCACAGAAAGCACATACAGGCTTCATAATTGATCATGTTAAATGGCTGATATTATCTCATAAAAGGAAATGTATAAGACCTCCTAAGCTCATCTTAACCTGACCTTATTTTCGGCTTTTTATCATATTTCTACAATTATTACATTTACATTTGAGTAATTTAGCAGACGCAGACGCTCTGGAAATATTTTACTAAATACATATACTGGGACATCTTTTAGCATTTTCCTCACAGTAACACACATTTTCAAGCTTTATTAGTCTTATTACACCAATTATTTACAGGATCGGTGGGACAGCTGAGCTAACGTAGGCTAATGTGATAAGAATGAGGTTGTAAGTAACAAGAACATTTCCCAGGACATAGACATATCTCATATGAGCAGAAAGCTTAAATTCTTGTTAATCTAACTGCAATGTCCAATTTACAGTTATGAACTCACTTCCGGCGCCAACAGAGATGGCCGCCTCGCTTCGCGTTCTTAGGAAACTATGCAGTATTTAGATTTTTTATGTATTATTTCTTACATTGTTACCCCAGGAAATCTTAAGTCTTATTACATACAGTCAGGAGGAACTATTAGATAATTAGAGCAACGTGAATTTACCAACATTATGACCAGGACTTTCCCGAAGCGGATCCTCTATTTGGTCCACCAACCAGGACAATGGATCGGATCCCAGCAGGTGACCCAAAACAACGACGCAGCAGAAGGGGCAGACGGAAGGGGAAGGGGCTTCTGGTCAGGCTCCATAGAAGGGCACATCGCCCACCGCTCCCGGGTATACTACTAGCCAATGTCCAGTCTCTTGACAGCAAGGTAGACGAAATCCAAGCAAGGGTTGCCCTCCAGAGAGACATCAGAGATTGTAACATGGCTCACTCGTGATACGTTATCAGAGTCGGTACAGCCACCTTGTTTCTTCACGCATCGCGCTGACAGAAACAATCATCTCTCTTGTAAGAAGAAGGGTGGGGGTGTATGCCTTATGATTAACGAGTCATGGTGTGATCATAACAACATACAGGAACTCAAGTCCTTTTGTTCACCTGACCTAGAATTACTTACAATCAAATGCCGACCGCATTATCTACCAAGAGAATTGTCTTCGATTATAATCACAGTCGTGTATACCCCCCCCAAGCAGACACATCGACGGCCCTGAAAGAACTTCATTGGACCCTATGTAAACTGCAGCAGTTCAGCAGGTAACAGGAGTAGGTGTCATACCCACTTGGGAGCAGCTTTTATATCTGGAGGCAGATATCTTATAGAAAATGACAGTGACTGGTCTTTGAACAGCAGGAGGGGGGCTTCAGAGGACGCTTCAAATACTCCTGACACTAGTTGGGCCCAAAGGCCTTTCACGTCACACCTTAGTGCTAAATGAAATGTTATCTGGCATGTCCTTGCAAGCCTTGCAGCCTTAACTCAGCATTCAGTCCCCATTAAGTAAAATATATCATTGTAATGTACTTTCATTTAGTTTTTTCTTCTTGGCTTTCAACACTACTCACTCAGTTTGAGGTTGGATGGTGTCCTCAGGTCTCTGCTTTGTTGTTTGCACCCTCCATATAACTTGGAAAAATAAAACATTGGTAGCACTGATAATTTTGGTCAAAATCAGGTTGTTGGTTTGGAGTTTTGATCTGGAGCGGCCATGTCCTCATCTTGCCTGGTGTCCACCGGTACAGGCTGTTGGCGGTGGCGTAATAGTGTGGGGAATATTTTCCTGGCACACGTTAGGTCCCTAGATACCAATTGAGCAACGTTTGAACACCACACCTTGTAGAATCCATGCCCCAAAGAAGTCAGGTTGTTCTGGAGCAGAGGGGGGTCCAGTACTAGGAGTATACCTAACACGCTGGCCACTGAGTGTACATATATTAAAAAATAACAACTACATTTTAAGTGAGAATAGGCACTGCTCTGAAGTATAGGAAATCCCCATGAGCACCAAAATGACTATTCCACCTATTCTCTACCAAGGGTTTCCAGCACACAGCTTTGACCTACTACAGTAGTGATGTTGGTATTGTACTTCAAAGTAGGTGTAGAACTTAGGATTCAAACCTCCTCATACAGCCTAATGCATACAGTACTATTAGAGGTGCTCACACAATCATTTGATTTGTACTGTGTGTGCAAACCAAAATCGTGGATTCTTCACACACCACAGTAAGACAGTATCCCATTACGCCTTTTAAAACCTTTTCATGCGTCTTTTGTACTAAATGAAAGCAACCTTTGCTTTTATACTTACAATACCATCAGGCTTGATTGATCTGTATTTGTCTTGTAACGCAGTGCATGCCTGTAATTTCCTTAAAACTTTATTTTAAAAAGAAAATGTAATTGAGAAAAATGAACAGAATAACATATTTCTGGGGTCAGTAAGTTGGACACAGTAGCTCAGATAAAGAGCCTGATTTATGGAACTGGTAGCTGTGGAATATTGACATAAGCTCAGAACCACTTGTTTCAAACATGGTCCACTTGTGTTTCAAACATGGTCCTGTTTTATCAACTGCTGTGCTGACCAATGGACAGTCCATTACTTCCTGTCAAAATAATACGTAGCTTAAAATTGTTTGTACTTGTATTTATTGTTGAAATAAAGAGAGTGAAGCAACAACATTTACAATAGGCCGATATCTAAAAATACGTGCAGCCAAATGACTGATATATACATGTAATGAACACGATGGGTGACAGAGGCAGGTAGCTGGGTCCAGGGGCAGTCAGAAGGTCATACACAGGAGGAGGCAGGTAGCTGGGTCCAGGGGCAGTCAGAAGGTCATACACAGGAGGTGGCAGGTAGCTGGGTCCAGGGGCAGTCAGAAGGTCATACACAGGAGGTGGCAGGTAGCTGGGTCCAGGGGCAGTCAGAAGGTCATACACAGGAGGTGGCAGGTAGCTGGGTCCAGGGGCAGTCAGAAGGTCATACACAGGAGGTGGCAGGTAGCTGGGTCCAGGGGCAGTCAGAAGGTCATACACAGGAGGTGGCAGGTAGCTGGGTCCAGGGGCAGTCAGAAGGTCATACACAGGAGGTGGCAGGTAGCTGGGTCCAGGGGCAGTCAGAAGGTCATACACAGGAGGTGGCAGGTAGCTGGGTCCAGGGGCAGTCAGAAGGTCATACACAGGAGGTGGCAGGTAGCTGGGTCCAGGGGCAGTCAGAAGGTCATACACAGGAGGTGGCAGGTAGCTGGGTCCAGGGGCAGTCAGAAGGTCATACACAGGAGGTGGCAGGTAGCTGGGTCCAGGGGCAGTCAGAAGGTCATACACAGGAGGTGGCAGGTAGCTGGGTCCAGGGGCAGTCAGAAGGTCATACACAGGAGGTGGCAGGTAGCTGGGTCCAGGGGCAGTCAGAAGGTCATACACAGGAGGTGGCAGGTAGCTGGGTCCAGGGGCAGTCAGAAGGTCATACACAGGAGGTGGCAGGTAGCTGGGTCCAGGGGCAGTCAGAAGGTCATACACAGGAGGTGGCAGGTAGCTGAGGTGGCAGGTAGGTCCAGGGGCAGTCAGAAGGTCATACACAGGAGGTGGCAGGTAGCTGGGTCCAGGGGCAGTCAGAAGGTCATACACAGGGGGTGGCAGGTAGCTGGGTCCAGGGGCAGTCAGAAGGTCATACACAGGGCCTCCAAAAAGGCAACAGTACAGGCAGGGAAAAGGTTAGTAATGGAGTCCGGGAGATCAGGCAATAGGTTGATAACAGGAAATCCAATAGGCTAAAGTACAGGCAGGAAATAGCCAACAGGCATCGTTAGTGAGGCAGGTAAAAACTATCATACACGGGAGGAGGAAATCACAGGGAAACCCAGTGCTCTGAAAGCCATGTGTCACAAATAATACCTCACAGTGATGGGGTGCAAAGAACTGAACTAAATAGTGTGTGATAATGACATACAGGTGTGTGAACAGGTGATCAGAATTCAGGTGATTGGGATCTGCAGCGTTAGCTGCGTTCAGGGGATCTGTGTTTTGGAGAGTGAGCTGCGTTCAGGGGATCTGTGTGTTGGAGAGTGAGCTGCGTTCAGGGGATCTGTGTGTTGGAGAATGAGCTGCGTTCAGGGGATCTGGGTGTTGGAGAGTGAGCTGCGTTCAGGGGATCTAGGTGTTGCAGAGTGACCTGCGTTCAGGGGATCTGTGTGTTGGAGAGTGAGCTGCGTTCAGGGGATCTAGGTGTTGGAGAGTGAGCTGCGTTCAGGGGATCTATGTGTTGCAGAGTGAGCTGCGTTCAGGGGATCTATGTGTTGCAGAGTGAGCTGCGTTCAGGGGATCTGTGTGTTGCAGAGTGAGCTGCGTTCAGGGGATCTGTGTGTTGGAGAATGAGCTGCGTTCAGGGGATCTATGTGTTGCAGAGTGAGCTGCGTTCAGGGGATCTGTGTGTTGGAGAGTGAGCTGCGTTCAGGGGATCTATGTGTTGCAGAGTGAGCTGCGTTCAGGGGATCTATGTGTTGCAGAGTGAGCTGCGTTCAGGGGATCTAGGTGTTGCAGAGTGAGCTGCGTTCAGGGGATCTATGTGTTGCAGAGTGAGCTGCGTTCAGGGGATCTATGTGTTGCAGAGTGAGCTGCGTTCAGGGGATCTGTGTGTTGCAGAGTGAGCTGCGTTCAGGGGATCTGTGTGTTGCAGAGTGAGCTGCCTTCAGGGGATCTGTGTGTTGCAGAGTGAGCTGCGTTCAGGGGATCTATGTGTTACAAAATGTGAGTTGGAAGCAGACGTTACAAAACACCACCATTCAAAAGTTTGGGGTCACTTAGAAATGTCCTTGTTTTTTAAAATAAAATCACTTTTTTTACCATTAAAATAAACATAAAATTGATCAGAAATACAGTGTAGACATTGTTAATGTTGTAAATGACTATTGTAGCTGGAAATGGCAGATTTTTTATGGAATATCTACATAGGCGTACAGAGGCCCATTATCAGCAACCATCACTCCTGTGTTCCAATGGCACGTTGTGTTAGCTAATCCAAGTGTATAATTTTAAAAGGCTAATTGATCATTAGAAGACCATTTTGCAATTCTGTTAGCACAGCTGAAAACTGTTGTTCTGATTAAAGAAGCAATAAAACTGGGTTTCTTTAGACTAGTTGAGTATCTGGAGCATCAGCATTTTTTGGGTTCGATTACAGACAAAAAATGGCCAGAATCAAAGACCTTTCTACTGAAACTTGTCAGTCTATTCTTGTTCTGAGAAATGAAGGCTATTAAATGTGAGAAATTGCCAAGAAACTGAAGATCTCGTACAACGCGGTGTACTACTCCCTTCACAGGGAGTAGGTCTCTGTCCAGTGATTTTCTCATTGGGAAACGATATTTCTTAGGAACTTGTTTTCAGTTCCTACCGCTTCCACTGGATGTCACCAGCCTTTGGAATTTGGTTGAGGTTATTCTTTTGTGCAATGAAGAAGTACGGCCATCTAGGAACTGCGTAACACTGTTGAGAGTTGCGCAAGACTTGAAAAGTAGCTTGGTTTGTTGTCTTCCTGTATTGAACACAGATAGACCCGTCTTCAATTTGATCGTTTATTAACGTTTAAAAATACCTAAAGTAGTATAACAAAAGTAGTTTGAAATGTTTTTGGCAAAGTTTACAGGTAACTTTTGAAATATTTTGTAGTGATGTTGGATATATATGGACGGGAATTAATCGATCAAAAGGACCAATTGTGATGTTTATGGGACATATTGGAGTGCCAACAAAATAAGCTCTTCAAAGGTAAGGCATGTTGAAATATGGGTTGAAATATGCTACCCTCTTTGTTTACTGTTGTACTATCATCAGATAACAGCTTCTTATGCATTCGCCGAAAATACTTTTTAAAATCTGATATGTTGGCTGGATTCACAATGAGTGTAGCTTTAATTTAGTATCTTAGATTTAATGTTAGATTTTTACAGAATTTTATTTGAATTTGCCGCGCTGCATTTTCCCTGGCTTTTGGCCAAGTGGGACGCAAGCGTCCCCTATACCATAAGAAGTTAAATAGTACCCGCAAAACACCAGTCTCAATGTCAACAGTGAAGAGGCGACTCTGGGATGCTGGCCTTCTAGGCAGAGTTGCAAAGAAAAAGCCATATCTCAGACTGGCCAAAAAAAAGAAAAATATTAAGATGGGCAGAAGAACACAGACACTAGACAGATTAACTCTCTTTCTCTCTCCCCTATAGGTTGTTCCCCTCCCCAGGGGTGGCTGTGCCCTTTGTCTCTGCTGTGTTGGGTAGGACCGGTTCTCTCTCTCTCTTTGTTGCCCTCCCCAGCGGTGGCTGTGCCCCCTGTCTCTGCGGTTGTCTCTGTGTCCTGATAGTGGACCTGAAGCTTGACAGGCGTCGTCTGAAGCCCTCTCCAGAGAAGAAGTAGAGCAAGGGGTCGAAGCAGGAGTTGGAGGCAGCCAGACAGAGTGTCACCACCACACTCTTCTGCATGTACACCAGCTCCGAACAGGAAGTGGCAGTCTGGGACAGGAAGCTGAGGTGGACGGAGCGCTGGATGTGGTACGGCATGAAGCACAGCAGGAATGCCAGCATCACAATGACGATCATTCGGATAGCCTTAGACCCCGCCCCCTTCTGGCGCTGTGCAGTATGTTGCCGTGACAGCAGGGCCCGAATGATCCCGACGTAGCACAGCAGGATGACCAGGAAGGGAAGGATGAAGCCCACAGCCAATGATAAGTAGTTGAGCATGATGAGCTTCTTAAGCCCGCCCCCTGTTCTGCGCTCTGGAGGCTCGAAGCACTTGGTCTTATTGGTGGCTGGGTGGAGGTGTTGACCAGTCATGAGGAAGGGAGAGGAGACAGTGCAGATGAACACCCAGATACAGACACACACCAGACGGGCACGACGCTCTGAGACCAGGCGCAGGTTCTGCACGGGGAACACGATGGCGAGGAAGCGTGTGACGGACATGGCAGTCATGAAGAACACGCTGCAGTAGAGGTTCACGTAGAGGGCATAGGACGAAAGTCTGCACAGGAAGTCTCCCAGGTTCCAATGACCCTGAGGGAGAGGGTCAACCACAAAAATAATTTATTTTAATAGCATCTTAAAGACCGGGATTCATTCAAAGGTGCATTGTTGACAATGTGCCTTTTAAAGACAGTTTCCCCGAAGTAAAATACCTGTAATAGTCAAGTGAAATGCGCATTACGACAACTCAACCTATTATAGAAATAGTCCTACCTTATTAACGTAGTAGAGGACCCGTAGCGGCAGCGTGGAGACACACAGTAGGTCGGACACGGCCAGGTTCAACATGTAGATGTGGAACGCAGAACGCTGACGGAACGTTTTAACCAGAACCAACAAGGCGAACCCATTACCGGCCAGGCCGAACACGGTGATGATAGAGTACACCGTAGAGTACACCTGGAGAGACAGAAACACCTGGTAACGAACAGATACACAAACAGATACACCTGGAGAGACAGAAACACCTGGTAACAAACAGATACACAAATAGATACACCTGGAGAGACAGAAACACCTGGTAACAAATAGATACACCTGGAGAGACAGAAACACCTGGTAACAAATAGATACACAAACAGATACACCTGGAGAGACAAACACCTGGTAACAAACAGATACACCTGGAGAGACAGAAACACCTGGTAACAAATAGATACACAAATAGATACACTTGTAGAGACAAACACCTGGTAACAAACAGATACACTAACAGATACACCTGGAGAGACAAACACCTGGTAACAAATAGATACACCTAGAGACAAACACCTGGTAACAAATAGATACACCTAGAGACAAACACCTGGTAACAAATAGATACGCAAATAGACGCACCTGGAGAGACAGAAACACCTGGTAACAAACAGATACACTAACAGCTATCTCCCGTACCTCACCTCGCTCATCAACTCATCCCTGACCGCTGGCTACGTCCCTCCCGTCTTCAAGAGAGCGAGAGTTGCACCCCTTCTGAAAAAACCTACACTCGATCCCTCCGATGTCAACAACTACAGACCAGTATCCCTTCTTTCTTTTCTCTCCAAAACTCTTGAACGTGCCGTCCTTGGCCAGCTCTCCCGCTATCTCTCTCAGAATGACCTTCTTGATCCAAATCAGTCAGGTTTCAAGACTAGTCATTCAACTGAGACTGCTCTTCTCTGTATCACGGAGGCGCTCCGCACTGCTAAAGCTAACTCTCTCTCCTCTGCTCTCATCCTTCTAGACCTATCGGCTGCCTTCGATACTGTGAACCATCAGATCCTCCTCTCCACCCTCTCCGAGTTGGGCATCTCCGGCGCGGCCCACGCTTGGATTGCGTCCTACCTGACAGTTCGCTCCTACCAGGTGGCGTGGCAAGAATCCGTCTCCTCACCACGTGCTCTCACCACTGGTGTCCCCCAGGGCTCTGTTCTAGGCCCTCTCCTATTCTCGCTATACACCAAGTCACTTGGCTCTGTCATAACCTCACATGGTCTCTCCTATCATTGCTATGCAGACGACACACAATTAATCTTCTCCTTTCCCCCTTCTGACGACCAGGTGGCGAATCGCATCTCTGCATGTCTGGCAGACATATCAGTGTGGATGACGGATCATCACCTCAAGCTGAACCTCGGCAAGACGGAGCTGCTCTTCCTCCCGGGGAAGGACTGCCCGCTCCATGATCTCGCCATCACGGTTGACAACTCCATTGTGTCCTCGTCCCAGAGCGCTAAGAACCTTGGCGTGATCCTGGACAACACCCTGTCGTTCTCAAATAACATCAAGGCGGTGGCCCGTTCCTGTAGGTTCATGCTCTACAACATCCGCAGAGTACGACCCTGCCTCACACAGGAAGCGGCGCAGGTCCTAATCCAGGCACTTGTCATCTCCCGTCTGGATTACTGCAACTCGCTGTTGGCTGGGCTCCCTGCCTGTGCCATTAAACCCCTACAACTCATCCAGAACGCCGCAGCCCGTCTGGTGTTCAACCCTCCCAAGTTCTCTCACGTCACCCCGCTCCTCCGCTCTCTCCACTGGCTTCCAGTTGAAGCTCGCATCCGCTACAAGACCATGGTGCTTGCCTACGGAGCTGTGAGGGGAACGGCACCTCAGTACCTCCAGGCTCTGATCAGGCCCTACACCCAAACAAGGGCACTGCGTTCATCCACCTCTGGCCTGCTCGCCTCCCTACCACTGAGGAAGTACAGTTCCCGCTCAGCCCAGTCAAAACTGTTCGCTACTCTGGCCCCCCAATGGTGGAACAAACTCCCTCACGACGCCAGGACAGCGGAGTCAATCACCACCTTCCGGAGACACCTGAAACCCCACCTCTTTAAGGAATACCTAGGATAGGATAAAGTAATCCTTCTCACCCCCCCTTAAAAGACCTAGATGCACTATTGTAAAGTGGCTGTTCCACTGGATGTCATAAGGTGAAAGCACCAATTTGTAAGTCGCTCTGGATAAGAGCGTCTGCTAAATGACTTAAATGTAAATGTAGATACACCTGGAGAGACAAACACCTGGTAACAAATAGATACACCTGGAGAGACAAACACCTGGTAACAAATAGATACACCTAGAGACAAACACCTGGTAACAAATAGATACACCTAGAGACAAACACCTGGTAACAAATAGATACGCAAATAGATGCACCTGGAGAGACAAACACCTGGTAACAAATAGATGCACCTGGAGAGACAAACACCTGGTAACAAACAGATACACAAATAGATGCACCTGGAGAGACAAACACCTGGTAACAAACAGATACACAAATAGATGCACCTGGAGAGACAAACACCTGGTAACAAACAGATACACCTAGAGACAAACACCTGGTAACAAATAGATATGCAAATAGATGCACCTGGAGAGACAAACACCTGGTAACAAATAGATGCACCTGGAGAGACAAACACCTGGTAACAAACAGATACACAAATAGATGCACCTGGAGAGACAAACACCTGGTAACAAACAGATACACAAATAGATGCACCTGGAAAGACAAACACCTGGTAACAAACAGATACACACATAGATGCACCTGGAGAGACAAACACCTGGTAACAAATAGATGCACCTGGAGAGACAAACACCTGGTAACAAACAGATACACAAATAGATGCACCTGGAGAGACAGAAACACCTGGTAACAAATAGATACACCTGGAGAGACAAACACCTGGTAACAAACAGATACACAAATAGATACACCTGGAGAGACAAACACCTGGTAACAAATAGATACACCTGGAGAGACAGAAACACCTGGTAACAAATAGATACACAAACAGATACACCTGGAGAGACAAACACCTGGTAACAAACAGATACACCTGGAGAGACAGAAACACCTGGTAACGAACAGATACACAAACAGATACACCTGGAGAGACAGAAACACCTGGTAACAAACAGATACACCTGGAGAGACAGAAACACCTGGTAACAAATAGATACACAAATAGATACACCTGTAGAGACAAACACCTGGTAACAAACAGATACACTAACAGATACACCTGGAGAGACAAACACCTGGTAACAAATAGATACACCTAGAGACAAACACCTGGTAACAAATAGATACACCTAGAGACAAACACCTGGTAACAAATAGATACGCAAATAGATGCACCTGGAGAGACAGAAACACCTGGTAACAAATAGATACACTAACAGATACACCTGGAGAGACAAACACCTGGTAACAAATAGATACACCTGGAGAGACAAACACCTGGTAACAAATAGATACACCTAGAGACAAACACCTGGTAACAAATAGATACGCAAATAGATGCACCTGGAGAGACAAACACCTGGTAACAAATAGATGCACCTGGAGAGACAAACACCTGGTAACAAACAGATACACAAATAGATGCACCTGGAGAGACAAACACCTGGTAACAAACAGATACACCTAGAGACAAACACCTGGTAACAAATAGATATGCAAATAGATGCACCTGGAGAGACAAACACCTGGTAACAAATAGATGCACCTGGAGAGACAAACACCTGGTAACAAACAGATACACAAATAGATGCACCTGGAGAGACAAACACCTGGTAACAAACAGATACACAAATAGATGCACCTGGAGAGACAGAAACACCTGGTAACAAATAGATACACCTGGAGAGACAAACACCTGGTAACAAACAGATACACAAATAGATGCACCTGGAGAGACAAACACCTGGTAACAAATAGATACACCTGGAGAGACAGAAACACCTGGTAACAAATAGATACACAAACAGATACACCTGGAGAGACAAACACCTGGTAACAAACAGATACACCTGGAGAGACAGAAACACCTGGTAACAAATAGATACACCTGGAGAGACAGAAACACCTGGTAACAAATAGATACACAAATAGATACACCTGGAGAGACAGAAACACCTGGTAACAAATAGATACACAAACAGATACACCTGGAGAGACAGAAACACCTGGTAACAAACAGATACACAAACAGATACACCTGGAGAGACAGAAACACCTGGTAACAAACAGATACACAAACAGATACACCTGGAGAGACAGAAACACCTGGTAACAAACAGATACACAAACAGATACACCTGGAGAGACAAACACCTGGTAACAAACAGATACACCTGGAGAGACAAACACCTGGTAACAAACAGATACACAAACAGATACACCTGGAGAGACAAACACCTGGTAACAAACAGATACACCTGGAGAGACAAACACCTGGTAACAAACAGATACACAAACAGATACACATGGAGAGACAAACACCTGGTAACAAACAGATACACCTGGAGAGACAAACACCTGGTAACAAATAGATACACAAACAGATACACCTGGAGAGACAGATTCACCTGGTAACAAACAGATACACCTGGAGAGACAAACACCTGGTAACAAACAGATACACAAACAGATACACATGGAGAGACAAACACCTGGTAACAAACAGATACACCTGGAGAGACAGATTCACCTGGTAACAAACAGATACACCTGGAGAGACAAACACCTGGTAACAAACAGATACACAAACAGATACACATGGAGAGACAAACACCTGGTAACAAACAGATACACCTGGAGAGACAAACACCTGGTAACAAACAGATACACAAACAGATACACCTGGAGAGACAAACACCTGGTAACAAACAGATACACCTGGAGAGACAAACACCTGGTAACAAACAGATACACAAACAGATACACATGGAGAGACAAACACCTGGTAACAAACAGATACACCTGGAGAGACAAACACCTGGTAACAAATAGATACACAAACAGATACACCTGGAGAGACAGATTCACCTGGTAACAAACAGATACACCTGGAGAGACAAACACCTGGTAACAAACAGATACACAAACAGATACACATGGAGAGACAAACACCTGGTAACAAACAGATACACCTGGAGAGACAAACACCTGGTAACAAACAGATACACAAACAGATACACCTGGAGAGACAGAAACACCTGGTAACAAACAGATACACCTGGAGAGACAGAAACACCTGGTAACAAACAGATACACAAACAGATACACCTGGAGAGACAGAAACACCTGGTAACAAACAGATACACCTGGAGAGACAAACACCTGGTAACAAACAGATACACCTGGAGAGACAGAAACACCTGGTAACAAATAGATACACCTGGAGAGACAAACACCTGGTAACAAATAGATACACCTGGAGAGACAGAAACACCTGGTAACAAACATATACACCTGTAGAGCCAGAAACACCTGGTAACAAACAGATACACTAACAGATACACCTGGAGAGACAGAAACACCTGGTAACAAACAGATACACAAACAGATACACCTGGAGAGACAGAAACACCTGGTAACAAACAGATACACCTGGAGAGACAAACACCTGGTAACAAACAGATACACCTGGAGAGACAGAAACACCTGGTAACAAATAGATACACAAATAGATACACCTGGAGAGACAGAAACACCTGGTAACAAATAGATACACAAACAGATACACCTGGAGAGACAGAAACACCTGGTAACAAACAGATACACAAACAGATACACCTGGAGAGACAGAAACACCTGGTAACAAACAGATACACAAACAGATACACCTGGAGAGACAGAAACACCTGGTAACAAACAGATACACAAACAGATACACCTGGAGAGACAAACACCTGGTAACAAACAGATACACCTGGAGAGACAAACACCTGGTAACAAATAGATACACAAACAGATACACCTGGAGAGACAAACACCTGGTAACAAACAGATACACCTGGAGAGACAAACACCTGGTAACAAACAGATACACAAACAGATACACCTGGAGAGACAAACACCTGGTAACAAACAGATACACCTGGAGAGACAAACACCTGGTAACAAACAGATACACATGGAGAGACAAACACCTGGTAACAAACAGATACACCTGGAGAGACAAACACCTGGTAACAAATAGATACACAAACAGATACACCTGGAGAGACAGATTCACCTGGTAACAAACAGATACACCTGGAGAGACAAACACCTGGTAGCAAACAGATACACAAACAGATACACATGGAGAGACAAACACCTGGTAACAAACAGATACACCTGGAGAGACAAACACCTGGTAACAAACAGATACACAAACAGATACACCTGGAGAGACAGAAACACCTGGTAACAAACAGATACACCTGGAGAGACAGAAACACCTGGTAACAAACAGATACAAACAGATACACCTGGAGAGACAGAAACACCTGGTAACAAACAGATACACCTGGAGAGACAAACACCTGGTAACAAACAGATACACCTGGAGAGACAGAAACACCTGGTAACAAATAGATACACCTGGAGAGACAAACACCTGGTAACAAATAGATACACCTGGAGAGACAGAAACACCTGGTAACAAACATATACACCTGTAGAGCCAGAAACACCTGGTAACAAACAGATACACTAACAGATACACCTGGAGAGACAGAAACACCTGGTAACAAACAGATACACAAACAGATACACCTGGAGAGACAGAAACACCTGGTAACAAACAGATACACCTGGAGAGACAAACACCTGGTAACAAACAGATACACCTGGAGAGACAGAAACACCTGGTAACAAATAGATACACCTGGAGAGACAAACACCTGGTAACAAATAGATACACCTGGAGAGACAAACACCTGGTAACAAATAGATACACCTAGAGACAAACACCTGGTAACAAATAGATACACCTAGAGACAAACACCTGGTAACAAATAGATACACCTAGAGACAAACACCTGGTAACAAATAGATACGCAAATAGATGCACCTGGAGAGACAAACACCTGGTAACAAATAGATGCACCTGGAGAGACAAACACCTGGTAACAAATAGATACGCAAATAGATGCACCTGGAGAGACAAACACCTGGTAACAAATAGATGCACCTGGAGAGACAAACACCTGGTAACAAACAGATACACAAATAGATGCACCTGGAGAGACAAACACCTGGTAACAAACAGATACACAAATAGATGCACCTGGAGAGACAAACACCTGGTAACAAACAGATACACAAATAGATGCACCTGGAGAGACAAACACCTGGTAACAAACAGATACACAAATAGATGCACCTGGAGAGACAAACACCTGGTAACAAACAGATACACAAATAGATGCACCTGGAGAGACAAACACCTGGTAACAAATAGATGCACCTGGAGAGACAAACACCTGGTAACAAACAGATACACAAATAGATGCACCTGGAGAGACAGAAACACCTGGTAACAAATAGATGCACCTGGAGAGACAAACACCTGGTAACAAACAGATACACAAATAGGTGCACCTGGAGAGAAAGATTCACCTGGTAACAAATAGATACACCTGGAGAGACAAACACCTGGTAACAAATAGATACACCTGGAGAGACAAACACCTGGTAACAAACAGATACACCTGGAGAGACAAACACCTGGTAACAAACAGATGCACCTGGAGAGACAGAAACACCTGGTAACAAACAGATACACAAATAGATGCACCTGGAGAGACAGATTCACCTGGTAACAACCAGCTGGAGAGACAAACACCTGGTAACAAACAGATACACCTGGAGAGACAAACACCTGGTAACAAACAGATACACCTGGAGAGACAGATTCACCTGGTAACAAACAGATACACAAATAGATGCACCTGGAGAGACAGATTCACCTGGTAACAACCAGCTGGAGAGACAAACACCTGGTAACAAACAGATACACCTGGAGAGACAAACACCTGGTAACAAACAGATACACCTGGAGAGACAGATTCACCTGGTAACAAATAGATACCCTGGAGAGACAGAAACACCTGGTAACAAACAGATACACAAATAGATGCACCTGGAGAGACAGATTCACCTGGTAACAAATAGATACACCTGGAGAGACAAACACCTGGTAACAAACAGATACACCTGGAGAGACAAACACCTGGTAACAAACAGATACACAAATAGATGCACCTGGAGAGACAGATTCACCTGGTAACAACCAGCTGGAGAGACAAACACCTGGTAACAAATAGATACACCTGGAGAGACAAACACCTGGTAACAAATAGATGCACCTGGAGAGACAAACACCTGGTAACAAATAGATGCACCTGGAGAGACAAACACCTGGTAACAAATAGATACACCTGGAGAGACAAACACCTGGTAACAAACAGATACACCTGGAGAGACAAACACCTGGTAACAAACAGATACACCTGGAGAGACAAACACCTGGTAACAAACAGATACACCTGGAGGGACAGAATCACCTGGTAACAAACAGATACACCTGGAGGGACAGAATCACCTGGTAACAAACAGATACACCTGGAGGGACAGAATCACCTGGTAACAAACAGATACACCTGGAGGGACAGAATCACCTGGTAACAAACAGATACACCTGGAGGGACAGAATCACCTGGTAACAAACAGATACACCTGGAGGGACAGAATCACCTGGTAACAAACAGATACACCTGGAGAGACAGAAACACCTGGTAACAAACAGATACACCTGGAGGGACAGAATCACCTGGTAACAAACAGATACACCTGGAGGGACAGAATCACCTGGTAACAAACAGATACACCTGGAGGGACAGAATCACCTGGTAACAAACAGATACACCTGGAGGGACAGAATCACCTGGTAACAAACAGATACACCTGGAGGGACAGAATCACCTGGTAACCAACAGATACACAAATAGTTACACCTGGAGAGACAGAAACACCTGGTAACAAATAGATGTACCTGGAGAGACAAACACCTGGTAACAAATAGATGCACCTGGAGAGACAAACACCTGGTAACAAATAGATACACAAATAGATGCACCTGGAGAGACAGAAACACCTGGTAACAAATTAATGCACCTGGAGAGACAGAAACACCTGGTAACAAACAGATACACAAATAGATGCACCTGGAGAGACAGAAACACCTGGTAACAAATTAATGCACCTGGAGAGACAAACACCTGGTAACAAACAGATACACCTGGAGAGACAGAATCACCTGGTAACAAACAGATACACAAATAGATGCACCTGGAGAGACAGAATCACCTGGTAACAAACAGATACACAAATAGATGCACCTGGAGAGACAGAATCACCTGGTAACAAACAGATACACAAATAGATGCACCTGGAGAGACCGAATCACCTGGTGACAAACAGATACACCTGGTAACAAAAATGTTTTTGTGCCTCGACACAAACCTGTCTCAGGAGTTCTTCAGGCAATTCCTTTGACCTCATGTCTTTGTTTTTGCACTGACATGCACTGTAAACTGTGGGACCTTTAAGAGACAGGTGTGTGCCTTTCCAAATCATATCCAATCAATTGAATTTACCACAGGTGGACTCCAAGTTGTAGAAACATCTCAAGGATGATCAATGGAAACATGTTGCTCCTGAGCTCGATTGAGTCTCATAGCAAAGGGTCTGAATACTTACAGTACCAGTCATAGTTTTGGACACACCGTCTCATTCAAGTGTTTTTCTTTATTTTGACTATTTTCTATATTGTAGAATAATAGTGAAGACATTAAAACTATCAAATTACACATATGGAATCATGTAGTAACCGGGCAGAAGAAAAATCAAAAAGTACCTTAAAAGTTCGTAGAAACATGTCAAACGATGTTTATAATCAATCCTCAGGTTGTTTATGTCATAAATAATTGATCATATTTCAACCGGACAATAGCTTCGTCGATAGAAAATTTAAAACAAGAAAGGCGTGCCCTCGGTCACACGCAGGACTCATGTCTTGAAATTTCCACTGTCCTGAAAGTGGTGTTTCGCCCTCATTTTTCAGAGTAAAAGCCTGAAACAATGCCTAAAGACTGGTCACATGTAGGGCAAGCCACAGAGCTCTTGAACTGGGTCATAGGCTTTGTATGGTGGATAGGCTTTCAATGGACCCTGATGTACAGTATTTATGCTTTCTGAAACCTGGCTTAAAATATCTATAACTGACAGAAATATTGGCATAAATGGTTACAATGTGTTTCGTAAATCTAAGGGTGGTGGTGCTGTATATGTAAATATTGTTGTATCTTGTTGTTATAGACCTCCATCTGCTACTGTTGGCTCTCTGGATTGTATTTTTAAATTGTTGTCACAGAATGTCAATTCTGAGTTTGTCCTGATGGGTGATCTGAATCAGGACTGGTTAACATCTAGCGCTGATCAACTTAAATTCTGTGCAATACCTATGATCTCACTCAGATTGTCAACCGTGTAACGAGGTTGAATATAAAATATCCTCTGAAATCCTCTTGATTGATTTGATCTTAACCAATACTGTCACACCCTGACCATAGTTTGCTTTGTATGTTTCTATGTTTTGTTTGGTCAGAGTGTGATCTGAGTGGGCATTCTATGTTGGATGTCTAGTTTGTCTATTTCTGTGTTTGGCCTGATATGGTTCTCAATCAGAGGCAGGTGTTAGTCATTGTCTCTGATTGGGAACCATATTTAGGTAGCCTGTTTTGTGTTGGTTTTTGTGAGTGGTTGTCTCCTGTGTCAGTGTTTGTACCACATGGGACTGTTTTGGGTTTTCACGGTTCTTGTTTTTGTAGTTTATTAATGTATGGTTTCATTATTAAAGAACCATGAATTATAACCACGCTGCATTTTGGTCCGCCTTTCCTTCCCAGGAAGAATCCCGTGACAAATACTCCCCATCATTTTAATGCTTCTGGTATTTTTGCAAATTACATAAGTGATCACTGTGCTATTGCCTATAATCTCCACGTGTTACGAAAAGAAACTGGAAGCAGTTTGATATTCCAGGTTTTTTACATGATGTATCAAGCATTGAATGGAATAGAATGGAATTAATCCCTGATGTTGAACTATCCTTTTCTTACTTCCACAACGCATTCCAGGATGCATGCAATAGGCCCCTTTAAATAAATTCAGGATTAAGGGCAGAGAGAACCCTTGGTTTACTAAGGAACTAAGGAATCATAAGGGAACGAAATGCTATGTGGGCTAAAGCAAGAGGGACTAGTTTGGCAGATGACTGGATGGCTTTTAAACGTCTTCGAAATATGGGTGTGGCTATGATCCGTAAATTGAAAGCAGACCACTACCTGAAATATATTTCACAAAATGTAAATAATCCATCCAAATGTTAGCAAGTAGTGAAGGGTTTGGAGTGCAAAAAAGATACACAGCTTCCCAAACAATTGTTGGTCGACACACAGATTGTAACTGAGAGAACCTCCATTTTGAAAGCCTTGAATCAGCATTTCTTAGATGCAGGCAGTTTTTTTGAAAAGGTCAAAGGTATAATTGATCCCCCTATGAATTTACCTGACACCCCTGTGCACTCCTTCACCAGGTTCTCCTTTTCATCCTTCTCTGTTTCAGAAGTGTGTAAAGCCCTGAAAGAAATTGATAAAAAAGAAACCCCTGGTCCTGATGAACTCGACCCCCGCCTCCTACACCTAGCTGCAGACATCATTGCTCCCCCTGAACATGTATTTTTAACCTCACGCTTGATGTTAAGGAAATCCCCAAGTTATGGAATTCTGCTTTTGTACGGCCTCTCCTGAAAGGTGGAGATCCTTCGCTACTTGACAACTATTGACCCATATCAAAATTGTCTGTACTGTCAAAGGTACTGGAGTCCTTAGTTAGTAGGCAGCTAAAGGTCTACTTCTGAGAAAACAGAATCTTAAATGGAATGCAGTCAGGTTTTAGGTCTGGCTACAGCACTGTTTCAGCAACATTGAAGGTTTTAAATAACATCCACTTGATAAGAAGTTACATTGTGTGTCTGTCTTTATTGATTTGTCAAAGCCTTTTGACACCGTGGACCATGCTGTGTTAGTGCAAAAGTTAAAATGTTGTTGAATTACTTGCTCTAGATTGGTTTATAAATAACCTATAAAATTGTACACAATGTGTAATGGTGGTTGTAGAGATGTGCTCAGGTGAAATTGTACACAATGTGTAATGGTGGTTGTAGAGATGTGCTCAGGTGAAATTGTACACAATGTGTAATGGTGGTTGTAGAGATGTGCTCAGGTGAAATTGTACACAATGTGTAATGGTGGTTGTAGAGATGTGCTCAGGTGAAATTGTACACAATGTGTAATGGTGGTTGTAGAGATGTGCTCAGGTGTTCCGCAAAGGTTCTAATTGAAACAGCGGGTGTTAATTTTTATGCAGATGATACTGTTCTTTATTCAAGTGGTATCTTTAGCTTTTGAAAATGCCCAAAGAGCATTTAACATCATACAACAGAATCCGTATGATTTAAAGCTGATTCTAAATGTGGGTAAAACAAAATGCATGGTATTTTCAAATGCCAGGCATGTTACAAATCATGTCATTGCTACATTGACTGGACATACTATAGAGCAAGTTAAAGTGTACAAAGATGTGGGTGTGTGGGTTGATGATAAGCTGAGCTTCACTGTGCATGTAGAGAACTTGATAAGGTCAAGCTGAAAGTAAGATTTTATTACCGGCATAAAGCTTGTTTTTCTTTTGAGGCCAGGAAGGAGCTGGTATGATGTACATTACTGTCGGTTTTAGATTTTAGTGATGTTATATATATGCAGGCCTCAGCCACTACCCTGAGAGCACTTGATTCAGTGTATCATGCAGCCCTCAGGTTCATTTCAAATCAGAAACGTCTAACACATCATTGTGATTTCTACAGCGCTGTTGGCTGATCGTCATTGACCTTGCGTTTTTTAGTCAGGTCAGTAAATAAATATAAATAAATATAAATTACGGTCCCATTCTCATTTGCTTCTAACAGTACCAAAAATTAGAACAGGTCATGGTAGAAATAGTTTTAGTTACTTAGCACCGTGGTCCTGGAATTCTCTCCTGAACATTTTAAAATGTGATGATCTAGTTTGGTTGGTGGAGTTTAAACACTTGATCCATGTATATATCATAGAAGAGTGTATTTGTTTTTAGGCCAGCTGTTTTTAGTCAAGACTTTCATGTTTTTAAAGTAAAATGTTTTTGTTGTACTGTGTGTGTGTTTATAGTTGTGTTTAATGTTGTGTTAGTGTATGTAAGTTGTTTTGTCTGAAACGTTGTTTCCCCTGCTGCTATTGGACCAGGTCTCTCTTGGAAAAGACATGTTATCTCAATGAGAAAAACCTGTATAAATAAAAGTTAAATAAATCTTAATAAAACCTACGATCACATTCCTTTTCCACTCCATGGAGTGGAGTAGGGTGTTGCGTTCCCTCCGCCAAGAGGCGTACGTATCAGAGATGTCCAGGACCAGTTTATTACTGGCCACCCATTCCAAAACAGATCAACTCTTTGTTAAGGGTTTCAGTGAGGGTCATCCATTTTCAAATAAGAGGTCTGATTTTTCTCCATGTAATGACTATATGGTAGCTATGTCATTTTGCAGACACTTTATGCAAATCAAATCAAATCAAATTTTATTTGTCACATACACATGGTTAGCAGATGTTAATGCGAGTGTAGCAAAATGCTTGTGCTTCTAGTTCCGACAATGCAGTGATAACCAACAAGTAATCTAACTAACAATTCCAAAACTACTGTCTTATACACAGTGTAAGGGGATAAGGAATATGTACATAAGGATATATGAATGAGTGATGGTACAGAGCGGCATAGGCAAGATACAGTAGATGGTATCGAGTACAGTATATACATATGAGATGAGTATGTAAACAAAGTGGCATAGTTAAAGTGGCTAGTGATACATGTATTACATAAGGATGCAGTCGATGATATAGAGTACAGTATATACGTATGCATATGAGATGAATAATGTAGGGTAAGTAACATTATATAAGGTAGCATTGTTTAAAGTGGCTAGTGATATATTTACATCATTTCCCATCAATTCCCATTATTAAAGTGGCTGGAGTTGAGTCAGTGGCAGTGTCAGTGTGTTGGCAGCAGCCACTCAATGTTAGTGGTGGCTGTTTAACAGTCTGATGGCCTTGAGATAGAAGCTGTTTTTCAGTCTCTCGGTCCCAGCTTTGATGCACCTGTACTGACCTCGCCTTCTGGATGATAGCGGGGTGAACAGGCAGTGGCTCGGTGGTTGATGTCCTTGATGATCTTTATGGCCTTCCTGTAACATCGGGTGGTGTAGGTGTCCTGGAGGGCAGGTAGTTTGACCCCGGTGATGCGTTGTGCAGACCTCACTACCCTCTGGAGAGCCTTACGGTTGAGGGCGGAGCAGTTGCAGTACCAGGCGGTGATACAGCCCACCAGGATGCTCTCGATTGTGCATCTGTAGAAGTTTGTGAGTGCTTTTGGTGACACGCCGAATTTCTTCAGCCTCCTGAGGTTGAAGAGGCGCTGCTGCGCCTTCTTCACGATGCTGTCTGTGTGAGTGGACCAATTCAGTTTGTCTGTGATGTGTATGCCGAGGAACTTAAAAGTTGCTACCTGCTCCACTACTGTTCCATCGATGTGGATAGGGGGGTGTTCCCTCTGCTGTTTCCTGAAGTCCACAATCATCTCCTTAGTTTTGTTGACGTTGAGTGTGAGGTTATTTTCCTGACACCACACTCCGAGGGCCCTCACCTCCTCCCTGTAGGCCGTCTCGTCGTTGTTGGTAATCAAGCCTACCACTGTTGTGTCATCCACAAACATGATGATTGAGTTGGAGGCGTGCGTGGCCACGCAGTCGTGGGTGAACAGCGAGTACAGGAGAGGGCTCAGAACGCACCCTTGTGGGGCCCCAGTGTTGAGGATCAGCGGGGAGGAGATGTTGTTGCCTACCCTCACCACCTGGGGGCGGCCTGTCAGGAAGTCCAGTACCCAGTTGCACAGGGCGGGGTCGAGACCCAGGGTCTCGAGCTTGATGACGAGCTTGGAGGGTACTATGGTGTTGAATGCCGAGCTGTAGTCGATGAACAGCATTCTCACATAGGTATTCCTCTTGTCCAGATGGGTTAGGGCAGTGTGCAGTGTGGTTGAGATTGCATCGTCTGTGGACCTATTTGGGCGGTAAGCAAATTGGAGTGGGTCTAGGGTGTCAGGTAGGGTGGAGGTGATATGGTCCTTGACTAGTCTCTCAAAGCACTTCATGATGACGGAAGTGAGTGCTACGGGGCGGTAGTCGTTTAGCTCAGTTACTTTAGCTTTCTTGGGAACAGGAACAATGGTGGCCCTCTTGAAGCATGTGGGAACAGCAGACTGGTATAGGGATTTATTGAATATGTCCGTAAACACACCGGCCAGCTGGTCTGCGCATGCTCTGAGGGCGCGGCTGGGGATACCGTCTGGGCCTGCAGCCTTGCGAGGGTTAACAGGTTTAAATGTCTTACTCACCTCGGCTGCAGTGAAGGAGAGACCGCATGTTTTCGTTGCAGGCCGTGTCAGTGGCACTGTATTGTCCACAAAGCGGGCAAAAAAGTTATTTAGTCTGCCTGGGAGCAAGACATCCTGGTCCGTGACTAGGCTGGATTTCTTCCTGTAGTCCGTGATTGACTGTAGACCCTGCCACATGCCTCTTGTGTCTGAGCCGTTGAATTGAGATTCTACTTTGTCTCTGTACTGACGCTTAGCTTGTTTGATACCCTTACGGAGGGAATAGCTGCACTGTTTGTATTCGGTCATGTTACCAGTCACCTTGCCCTGGTTAAAAGCAGTGGTTCGCGCTTTCAGTTTCACGTGAATGCTGCCATCAATCCACGGTTTCTGGTTAGGGAATGTTTTAATCGTTGCTATGGGAACGACATCTTCAACACACGTTCTAATGAACTCGCACACCGAATCAGCGTATTCGTCAATATTGTTATCTGACGCAATACGAAACATATCCCAGTCCACGTGATGGAAGCAGTCTTGGAGTATGGAGTCAGCTTGGTCGGACCAGCGTTGGACAGACCTCAGCGTGGGAGCCTCTTGTTTTAGTTTCTGTCTGTAGGCAGGGATCAACAAAATGGAGTCGTGGTCAGCTTTTCCGAAAGGGGGGCGGGGCAGGGCCTTATATGCGTCGGGGAAGTTAGAGTAACAATGATCCAAGGTTTTTCCACCCCTGGTTGCGCAATCGATATGCTGATAAAATTTAGGGAGTCTTGTTTTCAGATTAGCCTTGTTAAAATCCCCAGCTACAATGAATGCAGCCTCCGGATAAATGGTTTCCAGTTTGCAAAGAGTTAAATAAAGTTCGTTCAGAGCCATCGATGTGTCTGCTTGGGGGGGGGGGGGGGGGGATATATACGGCTGTGATTATAATCGAAGAGAATTCTCTTGATAGAAGAAAATGCGGTCTACATTTGATTGTGAGGAATTCTAAATCAGGTGAACAGAAGGATTTGAGTTCCTGTATGTTTCTTTCATCATACCATGTCTCGTTAGCCATAAGGCATACGCCCCCGCCCCTCTTCTTACCAGAAAGATGTTTGTTTCTGTCGGCGCGATGCGTGGAGAAACCCGTTGGCTGCACCGCCTCGGATAGCATCTCTCCAGTGAGCCATGTTTCCGTGATGCAAAGAACGTTACAGTCTCTGATGTCCCTCTGGAATGCTACCCTTGCTCGGATTTCATCAACCTTGTTGTCAAGAGACTGGACATTGGCAAGAAGAATGCTAGCGAGTGGTGCACGGTGTGCCCGTCTCCGGAGTCTGACCAGAAGACCGACCTCGTTTCCCTCTTTTTCGGAGTCGTTTTTTCGGGTCGCTGCATGGGATCCATTCCGTTGTCCTGTTTGTAAGGCAGAACACAGGATCCGCGTCGCGAAAAACATATTCTTGGTCGTACTGATGGTGAGTTGACTCTGATCTTATATTCAGTAGTTCTTCTCGACTGTATGCAATGAAACCTAAGATGACCTGGGGTACTAATGTAAGAAATAACACGTAAAAAAACAAAAAACTGCATAGTTTCCTAGGAACGCGAAGCGAGGCGGCCATCTCTGTCGGCGCCGGAAGTAACAGCGATGTACAGTCAGCCTCATTCCAAATACTGTACAGTTCCATATATATATATATGTATAGACCCATGGACCATGGTTACTCTGAACATGCTGCTTCTGTTAGATTGATTGGCTAGTGGTATCTCTCATTGCACAGCCATAGAATAGAAGCATATCAATGAGTGGGCATCTGGCCTATGCATGGGGGGGGGGGGGGAGATAGGGAGACAGATGGTTACCTGGTTACGGAATTCATCGATAGATGGACAGTTGGTGACGTTGTACCTCAGAGTCACATTGTCAAACTCCTCTAGATCCATAACTGTAACACAGACAGACAGCATAAAGAGAGAGGAAGACAGACAGTATGAGAAAACATGTTTCTACAGAGTTCAGGTAGGCCTCCGCACATCATGAAAGAAAGTTTGAGGGGTTTTCAACAATGACAGGAATCCCATACTAGGGCATAACCAGGAAACACTTTCAGTTTTCCAGTCATATTCAGTAGTTTTATGTTTGCTTTGACCAAACGGAGCCAGCTGCATACCACCCTGCATACCACCCTGCATACCACCCTGCATACCACTGCTGGCTTGCTTCTGAAGCAGGTTTGGTCCTGGTCAGTCCCTGAATGGGAGACCAGATGCTGCTGGAAGTGGTGTTGGAAGGCCAGTAGGAAGCACTCTTTCCTCTGGTCTAAAAAAAATATTCCAATGCCCTAAGGCAATGATTGGGGACACTGCCCTGTGTAGGGGGATGTTAAATGGGTGTTCTGACTCTCTAAGGTCATCAAAGATCCCATCCCATCCCATCATTAGAGTAGAGGTAAGAGTAGAGTAGGGGTGTTAACCCTGGTGTCTTGGTTAAATTCCCAATCTGGCCCTCAAACCATCACGGTCACCTAATAATCCCCAGTTTACATTTGGCTCATTAATCCCCCTCCTCTCCCTTGTAACTATTCCCCAGGTTGTTGCTGTAAATGAGAATGTGTTCTCAGTCAATTTACCTGGTAAAATAACATAAATGTGATATTTAAAAGCTCTGGTGATTTTGAAGTAGACACACAAGACCAAAAGTATGTGGAAACCTGCTCATCAAATATCTCATTCCAAAATCATTAATATGGAGTTGGTCCCCACCTTTGCTGCTATAACAGCCCCCACTGTCCTGAGAAGGCTTTCCACTAGTTGTCGGAACGTTGCTGCAGGCTCTTGCTTCCATTCAGCGACATGAGCATTCGTGAGGTCGGGCACTGATAAGGCCTGGTTCACAGACAGCGTTCCAATTCATCCAAAAGGTGTTTGATGGGGTTGAGGTCAGGGCTCTGTGCAGACCAGTCAAGTTCTTCCACACTGATCTCGACAAACTATTTCTGTATGGACCTCGCTTCGTGCACAGGGGCATTGTCATGCTGAAACAGGAAAGGGCCTAATCCAAACTGTTGCCACAAAGTTGGAAGTGTAACAGTATTACTTTAAACCGTCCCCTCACCCATACCCGGGCTCAAACCAGGGACCCTCTGCACACATCAACAACAGTCACCCATGAAGCATCGTTACCCATCGCTCCACAAAAGCCGCGGGGAACTACTACTTCAAGGTCTCAGAGCAAGAGACGTCACCGATTGAAACGCTATTTAGCGCGCACCACCGCTAACTAAGCTAGCCGTTTCACATCCGTTACATCAGCACCACCGCTAACTAAGCTAGCCGTTTCACATCCGTTACATCAGCACCACCGCTAACTAAACTAGCCGTTTCACATCCGTTACAGAAGCATAGAATTGTTTACAAGGTAATTGTATGCTTCAGTGTTAATATTTCCCTTCACTGGAACTAAGGGGCCCAAACCATGAAAAACAGCCCCACCAAACTTTACAGTTGGCACTATGCATTGGGGCAGGTAGCGTTCTCCTGGCATCTGCAAAACCCAGATTTGTCCATCAGACTGCCAGATGGTGAAGCGTTATTCATCATACAAGAGAGAATGTGTTTCCACAGCTCCAGAGTCCAATGGCGTAAGGACTTTTATGATCTGACAGTAACATCTATTGAGTCAGTAATGTTCTGTTCTGACAGTAACATCTATTGGGTCAGGACTGTTCTGTTCTGACAGTAACATCTATTGAGTCAGGACTGTTCTGTTCTGACAGTAACATCTATTGGGTCAGTACTGTTCTGTTCTGACAGTAACATCTATTGAATCAGGACTTTTCTGTTCTGACAGTAACATCTATTGAGTCATTACTGTTCTGTTCTGACAGTAACATCTATTGGGTCAGTACTGTTCTGTTCTGACAGTAACATCTATTGGGTCAGTACTGTTCTGTTCTGACAGTAACATCTATTGGGTCAGTACTGTTCTGTTCTGACAGTAACATCTATTGAGTCTGTTCTGTTCTGACAGTAACATCTATTGAGTCAGTACTGTTCTGTTCTGACAGTAACATCTATTGGGTCAGGACTGTTCTGTTCTGAAAGTAACATCTATTGAGTCAGGTCTGTTCTGTTCTGACAGTAACATCTATTGGGTCAGGACTGTTCTGTTCTGACAGTAACATCTATTGGGTCAGTACTGTTCTGTTCTGACAGTAACATCTATTGGGTCAGGTCTGTTCTGTTCTGACAGTAACATCTATTGGGTCAGTACTGTTCTGTTCTGACAGTAACATCTATTGGGTCAGTACTGTTCTGTTCTGACAGTAACATCTATTGAGTCAGTACTGTTCTGTTCTGACAGTAACATCTATTGGGTCAGTACTGTTCTGTTCTGACAGTAACATCTATTGGGTCAGTACTGTTCTGTTCTGACAGTAACATCTATTGGGTCAGTACTGTTCTGTTCTGACAGTAACATCTATTGGGTCAGTACTGTTCTGTTCTGACAGTAACATCTATTGGGTCAGTACTGTTCTGTTCTGTAACATCTATTGACAGTAACTGTTCTGTTCTGACAGTAACATCTATTGGTCAGGTTCTGTTCTGTTCTGACAGTAACATCTATTGGGTCAGTACTGTTCTGTTCTGACAGTAACATCTATTGGGTCAGGTACTGTTCTGTTCTGACAGTAACATCTATTGGGTCAGTACTGTTCTGTTCTGACAGTAACATCTATTGGGTCAGTACTGTTCTGTTCTGACAGTAACATCTATTGGGTCAGTACTGTTCTGTTCTGACAGTAACATCTATTGGGTCAGTACTGTTCTGTTCTGACAGTAACATCTATTGGGTCAGTACTGTTCTGTTCTGACAGTAACATCTATTGAGTCAGTCTGTTCTGTTCTGACAGTAACATCTATTGGGTCAGGTCTGTACTGTTCTGTTCTGACAGTAACATCTATTGAGTCAGGTCTGTTCTGTTCTGACAGTAACATCTATTGTCAGGTCTGTTCTGTTCTGACAGTAACATCTATTGGGTCAGTACTGTTCTGTTCTGACAGTAACATCTATTGTAACATCTATTGAGTCAGTACTGTTCTGTTCTGACAGTAACATCTATTGGGTCAGGTCTGTTCTGTTCTGACAGTAACATCTATTGAGTCAGTACTGTTCTGTTCTGTTCAGTACTGTTCTGTTCTGACAGTAACATCTATTGGTCAGGTCTGTTCTGTTCTGACAGTAACATCTATTGGGTCAGTACTGTCTATTGGGTCAGTCTGTTCTGACAGTAACATCTATTGTTCTGGTCAGTACTGTTCTGTTCTGACAGTAACATCTATTGGGTCAGTACTGTTCTGTTCTGACAGTGTTCTGTTCTGTTCTGACAGTAACATCTATTGGGTCAGGTCTGTTTCTGTTCTGACAGTCTGTTCTGTTCTGACAGTAACATCTATTGGGTCAGTACTGTTCTGCTCTGACAGTAACATCTATTGAGTCTGTTCTGTTCTGACATTAACATCTATTGGGTCAGTACTGTTCTGTTCTGACAGTAACATCTATTGGGTCAGGACTGTTCTGTTCTGTTCTGACAGTAACATCTATTGGGTCAGTACTGTTCTGTTCTGACAGTAACATCTATTGGGTCAGGTCTGTTCTGTTCTGACAGTAACATCTATTGGGTCAGGTCTGTTCTGTTCTGACAGTAACATCTATTGGGTCAGGTCTGTTCTGTTCTGTTCTGACAGTAACATCTATTGGGTCAGGTCTGTTCTGTTCTGACAGTAACATCTATTGGGTCAGTCTGTTCTGTTCTGACAGTAACATCTATTGGGTCAGTACTGTTCTGTTCTGACAGTAACATCTATTGGGTCAGGTCTGTTCTGTTCTGACAGTAACATCTATTGGGTCTGTACTGTTCTGCTCTGACAGTAACATCTATTGAGTCTGTTCTGTTCTGACAGTAACATCTATTGGGTCAGGTCTGTTCTGTTCTGACAGTAACATCTATTGGGTCAGTACTGTTCTGCTCTGACAGTAACATCTATTGAATCTGTTCTGTTCTGACAGTAACATCTATTGAGTCAGGTCTGTTCTGTTCTGACAGTAACATCTATTGAGTCAGGTCTGTTCTGTTCTGACAGTAACATCTATTGAGTCAGGTCTGTTCTGTTCTGACAGTAACATCTATTGGGTCAGTACTGTTCTGTTCTGACAGTAACATCTATTGGGTCAGGTCTGTTCTGTTCTGACAGTAACATCTATTGGGTCAGTACTGTTCTGCTCTGACAGTAACATCTATTGAGTCTGTTCTGTTCTGACAGTAACATCTATTGGGTCAGTACTGTTCTGTTCTGACAGTAACATCTATTTGGTCTGTTCTGTTCTGTTCTGACAGTAACATCTATTGGGTCTGTTCTGTTCTGTTCTGACAGTAACATCTATTGGGTCAGGTCTGTTCTGTTCTGTTCTGACAGTAACATCTATTGGGTCAGTACTGTTCTGTTCTGACAGTAACATCTATTGAGTCAGGTCTGTTCTGCTCTGACAGTAACATCTATTGAGTCAGGTCTGTTCTGTTCTGACAGTAACATCTATTGGGTCAGGTCTGTTCTGCTCTGACAGTAACATCTATTGAGTCAGGTCTGTTCTGTTCTGACAGTAACATCTATTGAGTCAGGTCTGTTCTGCTCTGACAGTAACATCTATTGAGTCAGGTCTGTTCTGTTCTGACAGTAACATCTATTGAGTCAGGTCTGTTCTGTTCTGACAGTAACATCTATTGGGTCAGTACTGTTCTGTTCTGACAGTAACATCTATTGGGTCAGGTCTGTTCTGTTCTGACAGTAACATCTATTGGGTCAGGTCTGTTCTGTTCTGTTCTGACAGTAACATCTATTGGGTCAGGTCTGTTCTGTTCTGTTCTGACAGTAACATCTATTGGGTCAGGTCTGTTCTGTTCTGTTCTGACAGTAACATCTATTGGGTCAGGTCTGTTCTGACAGTAACATCTATTGGGTCAGTACTGTTCTGTTCTGACAGTAACATCTATTGGGTCAGTACTGTTCTGTTCTGACAGTAACATCTATTGGGTCAGTACTGTTCTGCTCTGACAGTAACATCTATTGAGTCTGTTCTGTTCTGACAGTAACATCTATTGGGTCAGTACTGTTCTGTTCTGACAGTAACATCTATTGGGTCAGTACTGTTCTGTTCTGACAGTAACATCTATTGAGTCAGGTCTGTTCTGTTCTGTTCTGACAGTAACATCTATTGGGTCAGGTCTGTTCTGTTCTGTTCTGACAGTAACATCTATTGAGTCTGTTCTGTTCTGTTCTGACAGTAACATCTATTGAGTCTGTTCTGTTCTGACAGTAACATCTATTGGGTCAGTACTGTTCTGCTCTGACAGTAACATCTATTGAATCTGTTCTGTTCTGACAGTAACATCTATTGAGTCAGGTCTGTTCTGTTCTGACAGTAACATCTATTGAGTCAGGTCTGTTCTGTTCTGACAGTAACATCTATTGGGTCAGTACTGTTCTGTTCTGACAGTAACATCTATTGGGTCAGGTCTGTTCTGTTCTGTTCTGTTCTGTTCTGACAGTAACATCTATTGGGTCAGTACTGTTCTGCTCTGACAGTAACATCTATTTGGTCTGTTCTGTTCTGTTCTGACAGTAACATCTATTGGGTCTGTTCTGTTCTGTTCTGACAGTAACATATATTGGGTCAGTACTGTTCTGTTCTGACAGTAACATCTATTTGGTCTGTTCTGTTCTGTTCTGACAGTAACATCTATTGGGTCTGTTCTGTTCTGTTCTGACAGTAACATCTATTGGGTCAGTCTGTTCTGTTCTGTTCTGTTCTGACAGTAACATCTATTTGGTTCTGTCTGACAGTACTGTTCTGTTCTGACAGTAACATCTATTGGGTCAGGTCTGTTCTGTTCTGTTCTGACAGTAACATCTATTGGGTCAGGTCAGGTCTGTTCTGTTCTGACAGTAACATCTATTGGGTCAGGTCTGTTCTGTTCTGACAGTAACATCTATCTGGTCAGGTCTGTTCTGTTCTGACAGTAACATCTATCTGGTCAGGTCTGTTCTGTTCTGACAGTAACATCTATTGGGTCAGGTCTGTTCTGTTCTGACAGTAACATATATTGAGTCAGGTCTGTTCTGTTCTGACAGTAACATCTATTGGGTCAGTTCTGTTCTGTTCTGACAGTAACATCTATTGAGTCAGGTCTGTTCTGTTCTGACAGTAACATCTATTGAGTCAGGTCTGTTCTGTTCTGACAGTAACATCTATTGGGTCAGTACTGTTCTGTTCTGACAGTAACATCTATTGGGTCAGGTCTGTTCTGTTCTGACAGTAACATCTATTGGGTCAGGTCTGTTCTGTTCTGTTCTGACAGTAACATCTATTGGGTCAGGTCTGTTCTGTTCTGTTCTGACAGTAACATCTATTGGGTCAGGTCTGTTCTGTTCTGTTCTGACAGTAACATCTATTGGGTCAGGTCTGTTCTGACAGTAACATCTATTGGGTCAGTACTGTTCTGTTCTGACAGTAACATCTATTGGGTCAGTACTGTTCTGTTCTGACAGTAACATCTATTGGGTCAGTACTGTTCTGCTCTGACAGTAACATCTATTGAGTCTGTTCTGTTCTGACAGTAACATCTATTGGGTCAGTACTGTTCTGTTCTGACAGTAACATCTATTGGGTCAGTACTGTTCTGTTCTGACAGTAACATCTATTGAGTCAGGTCTGTTCTGTTCTGTTCTGACAGTAACATCTATTGGGTCAGGTCTGTTCTGTTCTGTTCTGACAGTAACATCTATTGGGTCAGTCTGTTCTGTTCTGACAGTAACATCTATTGAGTCTGTTCTGTTCTGACAGTAACATCTATCTGGTCAGGTCTGTTCTGTTCTGACAGTAACATCTATTGGGTCAGGTCTGTTCTGTTCTGACAGTAACATCTATTGGGTCAGTACTGTTCTGTTCTGACAGTAACATCTATTGGGTCAGGTCTGTTCTGTTCTGACAGTAACATCTATTGGGTCAGTACTGTTCTGCTCTGACAGTAACATCTATTGGTTCTGAGTACTGTTCTGTTCTGACAGTAACATCTATTTGGGTCAGTAACATCTGTTCTGTTCTGACAGTAACATCTATTGGGTCAGGACTGTTCTGTTCTGACAGTAACATCTATTGGGTCAGGTCTGTTCTGTTCTGTTCTGACAGTAACATCTATTGGGTCAGGTCTGTTCTGTTCTGTTCTGACAGTAACATCTATTGGGTCAGGTCTGTTCTGTTCTGTTCTGACAGTAACATCTATTGGGTCAGTTCTGTTCTGTTCTGACAGTAACATCTATTGGGTCAGTACTGTTCTGTTCTGACAGTAACATCTATTGGGTCAGGTCTGTTCTGTTCTGACAGTAACATCTATTGGGTCAGTACTGTTCTGCTCTGACAGTAACATCTATTGAGTCTGTTCTGTTCTGACAGTAACATCTATTGGGTCAGTACTGTTCTGTTCTGACAGTAACATCTATTGGGTCAGTACTGTTCTGTTCTGACAGTAACATCTATTGAGTCAGGTCTGTTCTGTTCTGTTCTGACAGTAACATCTATTGGGTCAGGTCTGTTCTGTTCTGTTCTGACAGTAACATCTATTGAGTCTGTTCTGTTCTGTTCTGACAGTAACATCTATTGAGTCTGTTCTGTTCTGACAGTAACATCTATCTGGTCAGGTCTGTTCTGTTCTGACAGTAACATCTATTGAGTCAGGTCTGTTCTGTTCTGACAGTAACATATATTGGGTCAGTACTGTTCTGTTCTGACAGTAACATCTATTGGGTCAGTACTGTTCTGTTCTGACAGTAACATCTATTGGGTCAGTACTGTTCTGTTCTGACAGTAACATCTATTGGGTCAGTACTGTTCTGTTCTGACAGTAACATCTATTGGGTCAGGACTGTTCTGTTCTGACAGTAACATCTATTGGGTCAGGACTGTTCTGTTCTGACAGTAACATCTATTGGGTCAGGTCTGTTCTGTTCTGTTCTGACAGTAACATCTATTGGGTCAGGTCTGTTCTGTTCTGTTCTGACAGTAACATCTATTGGGTCAGGTCTGTTCTGTTCTGTTCTGACAGTAACATCTATTGGGTCAGTTCTGTTCTGTTCTGACAGTAACATCTATTGGGTCAGTACTGTTCTGTTCTGACAGTAACATCTATTGGGTCAGTACTGTTCTGTTCTGACAGTAACATCTATTGGGTCAGTACTGTTCTGCTCTGACAGTAACATCTATTGAGTCTGTTCTGTTCTGACAGTAACATCTATTGGGTCAGTACTGTTCTGTTCTGACAGTAACATCTATTGGGTCAGTACTGTTCTGTTCTGACAGTAACATCTATTGAGTCAGGTCTGTTCTGTTCTGTTCTGACAGTAACATCTATTGGGTCAGGTCTGTTCTGTTCTGTTCTGACAGTAACATCTATTGAGTCTGTTCTGTTCTGTTCTGACAGTAACATCTATTGAGTCTGTTCTGTTCTGTAACATCTATTGGTCAGGTCTGTTCTGTTCTGACAGTAACATCTATCTGGTCAGGTCTGTTCTGTTCTGACAGTAACATCTATTGAGTCAGGTCTGTTCTGTTCTGACAGTAACATATATTGGGTCAGTACTGTTCTGTTCTGACAGTAACATCTATTGGGTCAGTACTGTTCTGTTCTGACAGTAACATCTATTGGGTCAGTACTGTTCTGTTCTGACAGTAACATCTATTGGGTCAGTACTGTTCTGTTCTGACAGTAACATCTATTGGGTCAGGACTGTTCTGTTCTGACAGTAACATCTATTGGGTCAGGACTGTTCTGTTCTGACAGTAACATCTATTGGGTCAGGTCTGTTCTGTTCTGTTCTGACAGTAACATCTATTGGGTCAGGACTGTTCTGTTCTGACAGTAACATCTATTGAGTCAGTACTGTTCTGTTCTGACAGTAACATCTATTGAGTCAGGTCTGTTCTGTTCTGTTCTGACAGTAACATCTATTGGGTCAGGTCAGGTCTGTTCTGTTCTGACAGTAACATCTATTGGGTCAGGTCTGTTCTGTTCTGACAGTAACATCTATTGGGTCAGGTCTGTTCTGTTCTGACAGTAACATCTATTGTCAGGTCAGGTCTGTTCTGTTCTGACAGTAACATCTATTGGGTCAGGTCTGTTCTGTTCTGACAGTAACATATATTGAGTCAGGTCTGTTCTGACAGTAACATCTATTGGGTCAGTTCTGTTCTGTTCTGACAGTAACATCTATTGGGTCAGGTCTGTTCTGTTCTGACAGTAACATATATTGAGTCAGGTCTGTTCTGTTCTGACAGTAACATCTATTGGGTCAGTACTGTTCTGATCTGACAGTAACATCTATTGGGTCAGTACTGTTCTGTTCTGACAGTAACATCTATTTGGTCAGGTCTGTTCTGTTCTGACAGTAACATATATTGAGTCAGGTCTGTTCTGTTCTGACAGTAACATCTATTGGGTCAGTACTGTTCTGCTCTGACAGTAACATCTATTGAGTCTGTTCTGTTCTGACAGTAACATCTATTGGGTCAGTACTGTTCTGTTCTGACAGTAACATCTATTGGGTCAGTACTGTTCTGTTCTGACAGTAACATCTATTGAGTCAGGTCTGTTCTGTTCTGACAGTAACATCTATTGGGTCAGGTCTGTTCTGTTCTGTTCTGACAGTAACATCTATTGAGTCTGTTCTGTTCTGTTCTGACAGTAACATCTATTGAGTCTGTTCTGTTCTGACAGTAACATCTATCTGGTCAGGTCTGTTCTGTTCTGACAGTAACATCTATTGAGTCAGGTCTGTTCTGTTCTGACAGTAACATATATTGGGTCAGTACTGTTCTGTTCTGACAGTAACATCTATTGGGTCAGTACTGTTCTGTTCTGACAGTAACATCTATTGGGTCAGTACTGTTCTGTTCTGACAGTAACATCTATTGGGTCAGTACTGTTCTGTTCTGACAGTAACATCTATTGGGTCAGGACTGTTCTGTTCTGACAGTAACATCTATTGGGTCAGGACTGTTCTGTTCTGACAGTAACATCTATTGGGTCAGGTCTGTTCTGTTCTGTTCTGACAGTAACATCTATTGGGTCAGGACTGTTCTGTTCTGACAGTAACATCTATTGAGTCAGTACTGTTCTGTTCTGACAGTAACATCTATTGAGTCAGGTCTGTTCTGTTCTGTTCTGACAGTAACATCTATTGGGTCAGGTCAGGTCTGTTCTGTTCTGACAGTAACATCTATTGGGTCAGGTCTGTTCTGTTCTGACAGTAACATCTATTGGGTCAGGTCTGTTCTGTTCTGACAGTAACATCTATTGGGTCAGGTCAGGTCTGTTCTGTTCTGACAGTAACATCTATTGGGTCAGGTCTGTTCTGTTCTGACACTAACATATATTGAGTCAGGTCTGTTCTGTTCTGACAGTAACATCTATTGGGTCAGTTCTGTTCTGTTCTGACAGTAACATCTATTGGGTCAGGTCTGTTCTGTTCTGACAGTAACATATATTGAGTCAGGTCTGTTCTGTTCTGACAGTAACATCTATTGGGTCAGTACTGTTCTGATCTGACAGTAACATCTATTGGGTCAGTACTGTTCTGTTCTGACAGTAACATCTATTTGGTCAGGTCTGTTCTGTTCTGACAGTAACATCTATTGAGTCAGGTCTGTTCTGTTCTGACAGTAACATCTATTGGGTCAGGTCTGTTCTGTTCTGACAGTAACATCTATTGGGTCTGTTCTGTTCTGACAGTAACATCTATTGGGTCAGGTTCTGTTCTGTTCTGACAGTAACATCTATTGGGTCAGGTCTGTTCTGTTCTGTTCTGACAGTAACATCTATTGGGTCAGGTCTGTTCTGTTCTGACAGTAACATCTATTGGGTCTGTTCTGTTCTGTTCTGACAGTAACATCTATTGGGTCAGTACTGTTCTGTTCTGACAGTAACATCTATTGGGTCAGGACTGTTCTGTTCTGACAGTAACATCTATTGGGTCAGTACTGTTCTGTTCTGTTCTGACAGTAACATCTATTGGGTCAGGTCTGTTCTGTTCTGTTCTGTTCTGACAGTAACATCTATTGGGTCTGTTCTGTTCTGTTCTGACAGTAACATCTATTGGGTCAGGTCTGTTCTGTTCTGACAGTAACATCTATTGGGTCTGTTCTGTTCTGTTCTGACAGTAACATCTATTGGGTCAGTACTGTTCTGTTCTGTTCTGACAGTAACATCTATTGGGTCTGTTCTGTTCTGTTCTGACAGTAACATCTATTGGGTCAGTACTGACAGTTGTTGTCATGGAAATAGTAAAAAATAATAAGCTCCTTATGGAAAAATCAAGACACTTCTTGATGACTGCCATAGAAATGGGACAATCCTGTACAATTCTGGAACAGTAATGGTATTGGGGAACCCCAAACATTTTCATCTAGAGCTCAGCAGGATATGCTCTCTATTGAGAAAGATACACACATCCCGAACATATCAGACCAGACCTCTTCATTATACAACCCCAAAGATGAGTCAACCTCCCAGCACAGAGCACTACTACCTCATTGAAATGAAGGATGCATTCACCCAGCTGGAGGTAAGGCAGGTGGAGCTGGACCAGCAGGTGAACACACTCCAGTCAGCACCAAAACAATTAGTCCAGCTAAACATCATCCTTTCAACCAGACCTGGAGAGCTGGAGCTGGAGAGAGACATGTCTGCACTCTGGACGGAGCACTAGAGGAGTAGGTGAAAGTGCTCGAGGAGAAGGTTAGAACAGTGACGTGTGACAGAACAACCCATTAGAGAGCTGGCCACCCCCGCAGAGAAGCCAGCAGAACAGCCCAATCCAAACCCTGACCATAGCCTCCACATCACAGCAGGACAGACAAATGAAGAACCCCAAGCCCAGGGGATCCCACTCACCCCTAAGTACCCCCCATCAGCCACATAATAAAACACACAAATGACCCAGACGGAAACTGGGCTCTCAGGTTACAGAGAGCTGGTAGTCCCATCCACCAAAATACCAAGTGTGAAACAGGGAAGGGACTCAGGGGGTATGCTAATTTGATATAGAGCAGACCTAACTCACTCAATTAAATTAGTCAAAACAGGAGCATTTTACATTTGGCTAGAAATTCAAAAGACGATGATCTCAAAAGAGAAAAATGTCCTCCTGTGTGCTACCTATATCCCCCCCACTAGAATCCCCTATATCCCCCCACTAGAATCCCCTATATCCCACCACTAGAATCCCCTATATCCCCCCACTAGAATCCCTATATCCCCCCACTAGAATCCCTATATCCCCCACTAGAATCCCTATATCCACCACTAGAATCCCTATATCCCCACTAGAATCCCCTATATCCCCCCACTAGAATCCCCTATATCCCCCACTAGAATCCCTATATCCCCACTAGAATCCCCTATATCCCCCACTAGAATCCCTATATCCCACCACTAGAATCCCCTATATCCCCCACTAGAATCCCCTATATCCCCCACTAGAATCCCTATATCCCACCACTAGAATCCCCTATATCCCCCCACTAGAATCCCCTATATCCCCCACTAGAATCCCCTATATCCCCCACTAGAATCCCTATATCCCCCCACTAGAATCCCCTATATCCCCCCACTAGAATCCCTATATCCCCCACTAGAATCCCTATATCCCCCCACTAGAATCCCCTATATCCCCCACTAGAATCCCTATATCCCCCACTAGAATCCCCATACTTTAATGAAGACAGCTTCTCCATCCTGGAGGGGGAAATCAATCATTTAGAGGCCCAGGGAAATGCACTAGTCTGTGGTGATTGAAATGCCAGAACTGGACAAGAACCAGAACAAACATCTACATGGAGGTGACATCATTCCCTCCCCCATATGTCCCCCTAGACACAAAAATGGGTCACAACTCCTGCTTCTGAGACTCGTACTATCCACCTCTTGCATCTTAGCCTGAGTCCTGATAACAGGACAAAATACAAACCCAACCCCAAAATAACTGTGGTGTTGATGGTATCGTCAATGAAATGATTAAATATACAAACCACAAATTCCAATTGGCTATAATTTAACTCTTTAATTTTAACTTTAGCTCTGGCATGTTCCCCAATGTTTGGAACCAAGGACTGATCACCAAACTCCACAAAAGTGGAGACAAATTTGACAGCAATAACTACTGTGGGATATGCATCAACAGCATCCTTGGGGAAATCCTAACAGCAGACTCGTACATTTCCTCATGAAAATAATGTATTGAGCAAATGTCAAATGGGCTTTTTACCAAATTACCGTATGACAGCCCACATATTCACCCTGCACACCCTAACTGACAAACAAACAAAACAAAGGCAAATTCTTCTCATGCTTTGTTGATTTCAAAAAATAATTTGACTCAATTTGTCATAAGGGTCTGTAATACATATTGATGGAAAGTGTTGTTGGGGGACAAACATACAACATAAAATGAATGTACACAAACAAGCCTGTGGTTATATTTGGCAAAAAAACACAACAAAGCTATCACCTACAGAGAGATGAACCTGGAGAGGAGGCCCCTAAGCAAGCTGTTCCTGGGGCTCTGTTCACAAACACAAACAGACCACACAGAGCCCTAGGACAGCAACACAATTAGACCCAACCAAATCACGAGAAAACATAAAGATCATTACTTGACATATTGGATAGAATAAACAAAAAAAACTGAGCAAACTAGAATGCTATATGTTAAACACCTGACCTGACAGACATCCTGCTAGTAGCTATGTTAAACACCTGACCTGATAGACATCCTGCTAGTAGCTATGTTAAACACCTGACAGACATCCTGCTAGTAGCTATGTTAAACACCTGACCTGACAGACATCCTGCTAGTAGCTATGTTAAACACCTGACCTGACAGACATCCTGCTAGTAGCTATGTTAAACACCTGACAGACATCCTGTTAGTAGCTATGTTAAACACCTGACCTGACAGACATCCTGTTAGTAGCTATGTTAAACACCTGACAGACATCCTGTTAGTAGCTATGTTAAACACCTGACAGACATCCTGCTAGTAGCTATGTTAAACACCTGACAGACATCCTGCTAGTAGCTATGTTAAACACCTGACCTGACAGACATCCTGCTAGTAGCTATGTTAAACACCTGACCTGACAGACATCCTGTTAGTAGCTATGTTAAACACCTGACAGACATCCTGTTAGTAGCTATGTTAAACACCTGACCTGACAGACATCCTGCTAGTAGCTATGTTAAACACCTGACAGACATCCTGCTAGTAGCTATGTTAAACACCTGACCTGACAGACATCCTGCTAGTAGCTATGTTAAACACCTGACAGACATCCTGCTAGTAGCTATGTTAAACACCTGACAGACATCCTGCTAGTAGCTATGTTAAACACCTGACCTGACAGACATCCTGCTAGTAGCTATGTTAAACACCTGACCTGACAGACATCCTGCTAGTAGCTATGTTAAACACCTGACCTGACAGACATCCTGTTAGTAGCTATGTTAAACACCTGACAGACATCCTGTTAGTAGCTATGTTAAACACCTGACAGACATCCTGCTAGTAGCTATGTTAAACACCTGACCTGACAGACATCCTGCTAGTAGCTATGTTAAACACCTGACCTGACAGACATCCTGCTAGTAGCTATGTTAAACACCTGACAGACATCCTGTTAGTAGCTATGTTAAACACCTGACCTGACAGACATCCTGCTAGTAGCTATGTTAAACACCTGACAGACATCCTGTTAGTAGCAGTTAAACATCCTGACATCCTGCTAGTAGCTATGTTAAACACCTGACAGACATCCTGTTAGTAGCTATGTTAAACACCTGACAGACATCCTGCTAGTAGCTATGTTAAACACCTGACAGACATCCTGTTAGTAGCTATGTTAAACACCTGACCTGACAGACATCCTGCTAGTAGCTATGTTAAACACCTGACAGACATCCTGTTAGTAGCTATGTTAAACACCTGACCTGACAGACATCCTGCTAGTAGCTATGTTAAACACCTGACAGACATCCTGCTAGTAGCTATGTTAAACACCTGACAGACATCCTGCTAGTAGCTATGTTAAACACCTGACAGACATCCTGCTAGTAGCTATGTTAAACACCTGACAGACATCCTGTTAGTAGCTATGTTAAACACCTGACCTGACAGACATCCTGCTAGTAGCTATGTTAAACACCTGACAGACATCCTGTTAGTAGCTATGTTAAACACCTGACCTGACAGACATCCTGCTAGTAGCTATGTTAAACACCTGACCTGACAGACATCCTGCTAGTAGCTATGTTAAACACCTGACAGACATCCTGTTAGTAGCTATGTTAAACACCTGACAGACATCCTGCTAGTAGCTATGTTAAACACCTGACAGACATCCTGTTAGTAGCTATGTTAAACACCTTGACAGACACTGCTGAGCAGACTGACCTGACAGACATCCTGCTAGTAGCTATGTTAAACACCTTGACAGACATCCTGTTAGTAGCTATGTTAAACACCTGACAGACATCCTGCTAGTAGCTATGTTAAACACCTTGACAGACATCCTGTTAGTAGCTATGTTAAACACCTGACCTGACAGACATCCTGTTAGTAGCTATGTTAAACACCTGACAGACATCCTGCTAGTAGCTATGTTAAACACCTGACCTGACAGACATCCTGCTAGTAGCTATGTTAAACACCTGACAGACATCCTGCTAGTAGCTATGTTAAACACCTGACAGACATCCTGCTAGTAGCTATGTTAAACACCTGACCTGACAGACATCCTGTTAGTAGCTATGTTAAACACCTGACAGACATCCTGCTAGTAGCTATGTTAAACACCTGACAGACATCCTGCTAGTAGCTATGTTAAACACCTGACAGACATCCTGCTAGTAGCTATGTTAAACACCTGACCTGACAGACATCCTGCTAGTAGCTATGTTAAACACCTGACCTGACAGACATCCTGCTAGTAGCTATGTTAAACACCTGACCTGACAGACATCCTGCTAGTAGCTATGTTAAACACCTGACCTGACAGACATCCTGTTAGTAGCTATGTTAAACACCTGCCAGACATCCTGTTAGTAGCTATGTTAAATACCTGACAGACATCCTGCTAGTAGCTATGTTAAACACCTGACCTGACAGACATCCTGTTAGTAGCTATGTTAAACACCTTACCTCACTTTTCATTTTGTTTCACCTCTGATATTACAGTTTTTCAGTAAACAGCTGGGAAATATAAGACATAGACAAACATCCTGCTCAGGTACAAGGAAGTGTGTCTGTGCGTGTGTGTGCATGTGCGTGTGTGTGTGTTTGTCCAGGCCCCAGTTTGAATAGAGTGCTCATTCTCTTTATAGTAGACTAGTGTTTTCCAGGGTGCCATTTGGGACACACCTTAAGATGTGTGTAGGCAGAGGACATGTACAATAAATCTAGATAGAGGTTGTCATTCATGATCATCTGTCCACTAAATAAACTACACAAGTAATTCAAACAATATAAACTATATACCTCCTGGAGGTTCAACTACAATGTTAGCTGTAGTCCAGAACACTGGTCCTCCTGGTAGTTTAAATACAATGTTAGCTGTAGTCCAGAACACTGGTCCTCCTGGTAGTTTAACTACAATGTTAACTGTAGTCCAGAACACTGGTCCTCCTGGTAGTTTAACTACAATGTTAGCTGTAGTCCAGAACACTGGTCCTCCTGGTAGTTTAACTACAATGTTAGCTGTAGTCCAGAACACTGGTCCTCCTGGTAGTTTAACTACAATGTTAGCTGTATGTTAAAACACTGGTCCTCCTGGTAGTTTAACTACAATGTTAGCTGTAGGTTAAAACACTTGTCCTCCTGGTAGTTTAACTACAATGTTAGCTGTAGTCTAGAACACTGGTCCTCCTGGTAGTTTAACTACAATGTTAGCTGTCGTCCAGAACACTGGTCCTCCTGGTAGTTCAACTACAATTGATTGTTTGGCCCCATTTAATTTATGCCCTGGTTCCCTGTAACGTTGGGGTATAGCTCGACCTCTTGATGAAGAATATGTCTGAGGTCCATCGGTACCTTGTGGGCTTTTTGTGAAGGCTCTTACAATACACATGACTTCCAGACGTGTCTGCTTGTCCCCTAACATCTTACTAGAAAAGCTGAAACTTTTTCTTAACAAATAACAAAAAGAAAACCAGGCCCGTCGTGGACACCGACGTCTTGCTCTCAGACAAATTAAACAACTTCTTTGCACGCTTTGAGGACAATACAGTGCCACCGACATGGCCCGCGACCAAAGGCTGTGGGCTGTCCTTCTCCATGGCCGACGTCAGTAAAACAATTAAACGCGTTAACCCTCTGTAGGCTGCCGGGCCAGACGGCATCCCTAACCGCGTCCTCAGAGCATGCGCAGACCAGCTGGCTGGTGTTTTTACGGACATTTTCAATCAATCCCTATCCCGGTCTGTTGTCCCCACATGCTTCAAGAGGGCCACCATTGTTCCTGTTCCCAGAAAGCAAATGTAACTGAACTAAATGACTATCGCCCCATAGCACTCACTTCTGTCATCATGATGTGCTTTGAGAGACTAGTCAAGGATCATATCACCTCCACCCTACCTGATACCCTCGACCTTTTCGACGGACCACTCCCAGGTGGTGAAGGTAGGAAACAACATCTCCACCCCACTGATCCTCAACACTGGGGCCTCACAAGGGTGCGTTCTCAGCCATCTCCTGTACTCCCTGTTCACCCATGACTGCGTGGCCATGCACGCCACCAACTCAAATCATCAAGTTTGCAGATTACACTACAGTGATAGGCTTGATTACCAACAACGAGACAGGAGGAGGTGAGGGTCAGGAAAATAACCCCTAACCCAATGTCAACAAAACAAAGGAGATGATCGTGGACTTCAGGAAACAGCACAGGGTCCACCCCCTCCTATACACATTGGCGGGACAGTAGTGGAGAAGGTGTAAAGTTTTAAGTTCCTTGGCGTACACATCACGGACAAACTGAAATGGTCCACCCACACAGACATCGTGGTGAAGAAGGCGCAACAGCGCCTCTTCAACCTCAGGAGGCTGAAGAAATTTGGCCTGTCACCTAAAACCCTCATAAACTTTTACAGATGCACAATCGAGAGCATCCTGCCTGTCAAGTAATCATCTGCGCAATCCACAATGGCACTAAAGCCAAAACACACAGTACAGGTACTCACAAGACCAACGGACATAGTAACAATAATCGACAGGACAATGGTAAACCAAGGACACACTTATACAATCACTCGGAATGTGCGTAATGAAAGTTCCAGAGAGATCATGACACTGTCGGCTGTAACACCGCCTGGGAAGGCAACTGCACCGCCCTCAACCGCAAGGCTCTCCGGAGGATAGTGTGGTCTGCACAACGCATCACCGGGAGGGTGGCAAACTACCTGCCCTCCAGGACACCTACACCACCCGATGTCACAGGAAGGACAAAAAGATCATCAAGGACAATCCACTGTCTGTTCACCCCGCTATCATCCAGAAGGCGAGGTCAGTACAGGTGCATCAAAGTAGGGACCGGGAGACTGAAAAACAGCTTCTATCTCAAGGCCATCAGACTGTTAAACAGCCACCACTAACACAGAGAGGCTGCTGTCTACACTGGCCACTTTAATAACGTTTGCATACCTTACATTACTCATCTCATATGTATATACTGTATTCTATACCATCTACTGCATCTTGCCTATGCTGCACGGCCATCGCTCATCCATATATTTGTATGTACATATTCTTATTCCATCCCCTTACATTGTGTGTATAATTTGTTAGATTACTTGTTAGATATTACTGCACTGTCAGAACTAGAAGCACAAGCATTTTGCTACACTCGCATTAACATCTGCTAACCATGTGTATGTGACAAATAAAATTTGATTTGGTGTATAGACATAATGACATTTTAAATGTCTTTATTCTTTTGGAACTTCTGTGAGTGTAATGTTTACTGTTAATTTTAATTGTTTATTTCACTTTTGTTTATTATCTATTTCACTTGTTAACATGTTTCCCATTCCAATAAAGCCCTTGAATTGAATTAAATTGAGTGAGAAAGTGAGTGAGTGAGAAAGCCTCACTTATCCTGCTGGATGTCTGAGAGAGAGTTCCAGCGTGAGAGGTCCAGGTGGATTTTTTTAGTTTATTTCACCAGGTAGGCTAGTTGAGAACAAGTTCTCATTTACAACTGCGACCTGGCCAAGATAAAGCATAGCAGTGTGAACAGACAACAACACAGAGTTACACATGGAGTAAACAATTAACAAGTCAATAACACAGTAGAAAAAAAAAAAAGAGTCTATTTACATTGTGTGCAAAAGGCATGAGGAGGTTGGCGGATAATTACATAATTACTGGTGTGCAAAGATACTGGTGTGCAAAAGAGCAGAAAGTAAATAAATATAAACAGTATGGGGATGAGGTAGGTAAATTGGGGGTGGGCTATTTACCAATGGACTATGTACAGCTGCAGCGATCGGTTAGCTGCTCAGATAGCAGATGTTTAAAGCTGGTGAGGGAGATAAGTCTCCAACTTCAGCGATTTTTGCAATTCGTTCCAGTCACAGGCAGCAGAGAACTGGAATGAAAGGCGGCCAAATGAAGTGTTGGCTTTAGGGATGATCAGTGAGATACACCTGCTGGAGCGCGTGCTACCGGTGGGTGTTGCCATCGTGACCAGTGAACTGAGATAAGGCGGTGCTTTACCTAGCATGGACTTGTAGATGACCTGGAGCCTGGCGACGAATATGTAGCGAGGGCCAGCCGACTAGAGCATACAGGTCGCAGTGGTGGGTGGTATAAGGTGCTTTAGTAACAAAACGGATGGCACTGTGATAAACTGCATCTAGTTTGCTGAGTAGAGTATTGGAAGCTATTTTGTAGATGACATCGCCGAAGTCGAGGATCGGTAGGATGGTCAGTTTTACTAGGGTAAGTTTGGCGCCGTGAGTGAAGGAGGCTTTGTTGTGGAATAGAAAGCAGACTCTAGATTTTATTTTAGATTGGAGATGTTTGACATGAGTCTGGAAGGAGAATTTACAGTCTAGCCAGACACCTAGGTACTTATAGATGTCCACATATTCTAGGTCGGAACCATCCAGGGTGGTGATGCTAGTCGGGCATGCGGGTGCAGGCAGCGAATGGTTGAAAAGCATGCATTTGGTTTTACTAGCGTTTAAGAGCAGTTGGAGAACATGGAAGGAATTGAAGCTTGTTTGAAGGTTAGATAGCACAGTGTCCAAGGAAGGGACAGAAGTATACAGAATGGTGTCGTCTGCGTAGAGGTGGATCAGGGAATCGCCCGCAGCAAGAGCAACATCATTGATATATACAGAGAAAAGAGTCGGCCCGAGAATTGAACCCTGTGGCACCCCCATAGAGACTGCCAGAGGACCAGACAACATGCCCTCCGATTTGACACACTGAACTCTGTCTGCAAAGTAGTTGGTGAACCAGGCAAGGCAGTCATTAGAAAAACCGAGGCTACTGAGTCTGCCGATAAGAATATGGTGATTGACAGAGTCGAAAGCCTTGGCCAGGTTGATGAAGACGGCTGCACAGTACTGTCTTTTATCGATGGTGGTTATGATATCGTTTAGTACCTTGAGCGTGGCTGAGGTGCACCCGTGACCGGCTCGGAAACCAGATTGCACAGCGGAGAAGGTAAGGTGGGATTCGAGAGGTCAGTGATCTGTTTGTTGACTTGGCTTTCGAAGACCTTAGATAGGCAGGGCAGGATGGATATAGGTCTGTAACAGTTTGGGTCCAGGGTGTCTCCCCCTTTGAAGAGGGGGATGACTGCGGCAGCTTTCCAATCCTTGGTGATCTCAAACGATATGAAAGAGAGGTTGAACAGGCTGGTAATAGGGGTTGCGACAATGGCGGCGGATAGTTTCAGAAATAGAGGGTCCAGATTGTCAAGCCCAGCTGATTTGTAGGGGTCCAGGTTTTGCAGCTCTTTCAGAACATCTGCTATCTGGATTTGGGTAAAGGAGAAGCTGTGGAGGCATGGGCGAGGAGCTGCGGGGGGGCGGAGCTGTTGGCCGAGGTTGGAGTAGCCAGGAGGAAGGCATGGCCAGCCGTTGAGCAAATCTTGTTGAAGTTTTCGATAATCATGGATTTATCGGTGGTGACAGTGTTACCTAGCCTCAGTGCAGTGGGCAGCTGGGAGGAGGTGCTCTTGTTCTCCACGGACTTTACAGTGTCCCAGAACTTTTTGGAGTTAGAGCTACAGGATGCAAATTTCTGCTTGAAGAAGCTGGCCTTTGCTTTCCTGACTGACTGTGTGTATTGGTTCCTGACTTCCCTGAACAGTTGCATATCGCGGGGACTATTCGATGCTATTGCAGTCCGCCACAGGATGTTTTTGTGCTGGTCGAGGGCAGTCAGGTCTGGAGTGAACCAAGGGCTATATCTGTTCTTCGTTCTGCATTTTTTGAAACGGAGCATGCTTATCTAAGATGGTGAGGAAGTTACTTTTAAAGAATTACCAGGCATCCTCAACTGACGGAATGAGGTCAATATCCTTCCAGGATACCCGGGAAAGAAAAGGCCTGCTCGCAGAAGTGTTTTAGGGAGCGTTTGACAGTGATGAGGGGTGGTCGTTTGACTGCGGACCCGTAGTGGATACAGGCAATGAGGCAGTGATCGCTGAGATCCTGGTTGAAGACAGCGGAGGTGTATTTGGAGGGCCAGTTGGTCAGTATAACGTCTATGAGGGTGCCCTTGTTTACAGATTTAGGGTTGTACCTGGTGGGTTCCTTGATGATTTGTGTGAGATTGAGGGCATCTAGCTTAGATTGTAGGACTGCCGGGGTGTTAAGCATATCCCAGTTTAGGTCACCTAACAGAACAAACTCTGAAGCTAGATGGGGGAGAGAGAGATACAGAGGGAGAGAGCGAGAGAGAGAGGGAGAGAGAGAGAGAGAGACGTGATTTTCTAGTCCAGTGAGGTCAGATGGTATCGTGTGAAGGGCCACATTTATTATTATTTTATTTTACCTTTATTTAACCAGGTAGGCCAGTTGAGAACAGGTTCTCATTTGCAACTGCGACCTGGCCAAGATAAAGCAAAGCAGTGCGACAAAAACAACAACACAGAGTTACACATTGGATAAACAAATGTACAATCAATAACACAATAGAAAAATCTATGTACAGCAAAGGCAGTAAGATTAAGATTTATGACACTTTCTCTTGGTTTGACAATGTCAACATGATCACCATGCCAATAAAGTCCTTTGAATTGTTTTATTTTATTTAACTAGGCAAGTCAGTTAAGAATAAATGCGTATTTACAATGACGGCCTAGGAACAGTGGGTTAACTGCCTGTTCAGGGGCAGAACGACAGATTTTGACCTTGTCAGCTCTGGGGGATTCGATCCAGCTACCTTCTGGTTACTGGCCCAACGCTCTAACCACCAGGCTACCTGCTGGTTACTGGCCCAACGCTCTAACCACCAGGCTACCTGCTGGTTACTGGCCCAACGCTCTAACCACCAGGCTACCTTCTGGTTACTGGCCCAACGCTCTAACCACCGGGCTACCTTCTGGTTACTGGCCCAACGCTCTAACCACCAGGCTACCTTCTGGTTACTGGCCCAACGCTCTAACCACCAGGCTACCTTCTGGTTACTGGCCCAACGCTCTAACCACCAGGCTACCTTCTGGTTACTGGCCCAACGCTCTAACCACTAGGCTACCTGCTGGTTACTGGCCCAACGCTCTAACCACCAGGCTACCTTCTGGTTACTGGCCCAACGCTCTAACCACCAGGCTACCTTCTGGTTACTGGCCCAACGCTCTAACCACCAGGCTACCTTCTGGTTACTGGCCCAACGCTCTAACCACCAGGCTACCTGCTGGTTACTGGCCCAACGCTCTAACCACCAGGCTACCTGCTGGTTACTGGCCCAACGCTCTAACCACCAGGCTACCTGCTGGTTACTGGCCCAACGCTCAAACCACTAGGCTACCTGCTGGTTACTGGCCCAACGCTCTAACCACCAGGCTACCTGCTGGTTACTGGCCCAACGCTCTAACCACCAGGCTACCTGCTGGTTACTGGCCCAACGCTCTAACCACCAGGCTACCTGCTGGTTACTGGCCCAACGCTCTAACCACCAGGCTACCTTCTGGTTACTGGCCCAACGCTCTAACCACCAGGCTACCTTCTGGTTACTGGCCCAACGCTCTAACCACCAGGCTACCTGCTGGTTACTGGCCCAACGCTCTAACCACCAGGCTACCTGCTGGTTACTGGCCCAACGCTCTAACCACCAGGCTACCTGCCGCCCCAAAAAGATTAAATGAACACCTGTACTGTTATAGTAAATCATTTTGTGGTGTTGTTCTGCACTCTAGTTATGAATTTGTCTCCCTCTGCCATATGGATGCATTGTATGATAAACCTGACCCCAGACTGACCCCAGACTGACCCCAGACTGGATGCATTGTATGATAAACCTGACCCCAGACTGACCCCAGACTGGATGCATTGTATGATAAACCTGACCCCAGACTGACCCCAGACTGACCCCAGACTGGATGCATTGTATGATAAATCTGACCCCAGACTGACCCCATACTGGATGCATTGTATGATAAATCTGACCCCAGACTGACCCCAGACTGGATGCATTGTATGATAAACCTGACCCCAGACTGACCCCAGACTGACCCCAGACTGGATGCATTGTATGATAAATCTGACCCCAGACTGATCCCAGACTGGATGCATTGTATGATAAATCTGACCCCAGACTGACCCCTGACTGGATGCATTGTATGATAAATCTGACCCCAGACTGACCCCAGACTGGATGCATTGTATGATAAACCTGACCCCAGACTGACCCCAGACTGACCCCAGACTGGATGCATTGTATGTTAAACCTGACCCCAGACTGACCCCAGACTGACCCCAGACTGGATGCATTGTATGTTAAACCTGACCCCAGACTGACCCCAGACTGGATGCATTGTATGATAAATCTGACCCCAGACTGACACCATACTGGATGCATTGTATGATAAACCTGACCCCAGACTGGATGCATTGTATGATACACCTGACACCAGACTGACCCCAGACTGACCCCAGACTGGATGCATTGTATGATAAATCTGACCCAAGACTGAACCCAGACTGGATGCATTGTATGATAAACCTGACCCCAGACTGGATGCATTGTATGATACACCTGACCCCAGACTGACCCCAGACTGACCCCAGACTGGATGCATTGTATGATAAACCTGACCCCAGACTGACCCGAGACTGACCCCAGACTGGATGCATTGTATGATAAATCTGACCCCAGACTGATCCCAGACTGGATGCATTGTATGATAAATCTGACCCCAGACTGACCCCAGACTGGATCTATTGTATGATAAATCTGACCCCAGACTGACCCCAGACTGACCCCATACTGGATGCATTGTATGATAAACCTGACCCCAGACTGACCCCAGACTTGATGCATTGTATGATAAATCTGACCCCAGACTGACACCATACTGGATGCATTGTATGATAAATCTGACCCCAGACTGACCCCAGACTGACCCCATACTGGATGCATTGTATGATAAATCTGACCCCAGACTGACACCATACTGGATGCATTGTATGATAAACCTGACCCCAGACTGGATGCATTGACCCCAGACTGAGACTGACCCCTGACTGGATGCATTGTATGATAAATCTGACCCAAGACTGAACCCAGACTGGATGCATTGTATGATAAACCTGACCCCAGACTGGATGCATTGTATGATACACCTGACCCCAGACTGACCCCAGACTGACCCCAGACTGGATGCATTGTATGATAAACCTGACCCCAGACTGGATGCATTGTATGATACACCTGACCCCAGACTGACCCCAGACTGACCCCAGACTGGATACACTGTATGATAAACCTGACCCCAGACTGGATGCATTGTATGATAAACCGAGAGCAACTGGCGGCCAAAGAGCTGAGCACAGAACTCAGATCTACTGCAGCAGGTAACTTTGATTGTAAACTACATCAAACCACATTCAGCGTGCTCACACCTGCTGGCAAAACTATGTGGAGATATGGGATCAGAGCAGTGGCAATTTTAGCATGTATATCTTGGTGCGCCCCCCCCCCAAAAAAAAATTGGGATGCATGCCAGCAAAGCCCACAAACTGTTAGGGCCAACATAAAGTCCCAACAGCAGAGTCCCAACACCTTACCACTGCTACACCTGGCTATCAGCAGTGTCCCAACAGCAGAGTCCCAACACCTTACCACTGTTATACCTGGCTTTCAGCGGATCCTTGTCTGGCAGCCAAACACTTCATTCAGCCTCATTTACTGCCTTTAAAAAAATAGCTGATATGGCTGCCTTGCTTTAACCTGTTCAACCTATGGGGGCGCTATGTCATTATTGGATAAAAAGACGTGCCCGTTTTAAGCGCAATATTTTGTCACGAAAAGATGCTTAACTATGCATGCAATTGACAGCCTTGGAAAGACACAACTCTGACGTCTCCAAAACTGCAAAGATATTATCTGTGAGTGCCCCAGAACTAATGCAACAGGCGAAACCAAGATGAAGTTTCATACAGGAAATGCCCCAGATTCTGAAGGCGCTGTGTTCCAATGTCTCCTTATATGGCTGTGAATGCTTTCTGTCTATTCCCCGAGGTGTCTGCAGCATTGTGACGTGTTTGTAGGCATATCATTGGAAGATTGACCATAAGAGACTACATTTACCTGGTGTCCCCCCCGGTGTCCTGTGTGCGTAATCTGTAGGTCCATGCGCGTTCCATTTCTACATTTCTTCAGAAGAGAAAGTAAACTGCCACGATGGATTTTATCGTCGATAGATATGTGAAAAAAACCTTGAGGATTGATTCTAAACAACGTTTGCCATGTTTCTGTCGATATTATGGAGTTAATTTGGAAAAAAGTTTGCGTTTTAATGACTTATTATTATTATTTTTTCCTTACCCAAACGTGATGAACAAAACGGAGCGATTAGTCGACACAAATAATATTTTTTGTAAAAACGGAACATTTGCTATCTAACAGAGTCTCCTCATTGAAAACATCTGAAGTTCTTCAAAGATAAATGATTTTATTTGAATTTCTTTCTGGTTTTTGTGGAAAATGTTGCATGGTGAAAGAAGCATAATACTATGCTAGGCTATCAATACTGTTACACAAATGCTTGTTTAGCTATGGTTCAAAAGCATATTTTGAAAATCTGAGATGACAGTGTTGTTAACAAAAGGCTAAGCTTGAGAGCAAATAGATGAATTTCATTTCATTTGCGATTTTCATGAATAGTTAACGTTGTGTTATGCTAATGAGCTTGCGGATAGATTTACACAATCCTGGGTGCAGGTTTTTTTTCGTAGCTAAACGTGACGCAGAAAACGGAGCGATTTGTCCTAAACAAATAATTTTTCAGGAAAACTGAACATTTGCTATCTGAGAGTCTCCTCATTGAAAACATCCGAAGTTCTTCAAAGGTAAATGATTTTATTTAAATGCTTTTCTGGTTTTTGTGGAAAATGTTGAAAGAGAGGCATAATTCTATGCTAGGCTAGCAATACTGTTACACAAATGCTTGTTTAGCTATGGTTCAAAAGCATATTTTGAAAATCTGAGATGACAGTGCTGTTAACAAAAGGCTAAGCTTGAGAGCAAATAGATGAATTTCATTTCATTTGCGATTTTCATGAATAGTTAACGTTGTGTTATGCTAATGAGCTTGCGGATAGATTTACACAATCCTGGGTGCAGGTTTTTTTTCGTAGCTAAACGTGACGCAGAAAACGGAGCGATTTGTCCTAAACAAATAATCCTGGCTGACTGACGTGTCAGGACACACTGGCGGCTCAGGCGCCTCAGGACAGACGGGCGGCTCTGGCGGCTCAGGACAGACGGGCGGCTCTGGCGGCTCAGGACAGACGGGCGGCTCTGGCGGCTCAGGACAGACGGGAGACTCTGGCGGCTAAGGACAGACGGGAGACTCTGGCGGCTCAGGACAGACGAGGTGCACTGTAGGCCTGGTGTGTGGTGCCGGCACTGGTGGTACTGGTCCGAGGACACGCACCTCAGGGCGAGTGCAGGGAGGAAGAACAGGATAGACCGGACCAAGAAGGCGCACTGGAGATCTGGAGCACCAAGCCTGCCCAACCTTACCTGGTTGAATGCTCCCGTAGCCAGGCCAGTACGGCGAGTTGGAATAGCCCGCACTGGGCTGTGCAGGCAAACCGGGGACACCATGCGTAAGGCTGGCGCCATGTATGCCGGTCCGAGGAGACGCACTGGAGACCAGATGCGCAGAGCCGGCTTCATGGCACCTGGCTCGATGCCCACTCTAGCCCGGCCGATACGAGGAGCTGGAATGTACCGCACCGGGCTATGCACACGCACCGGGGACACCGTGCGCTCCACCGCATAACACGTTGCCTTCAACGCCCTCTCTCTCCACGGTAAGCACTGGGAGCTGGCGCAGGTCTCCTACCTGACTTCGCCACACTCCCCGTGTGCCCTCCCCCAATACATTTTTGGGGCTGCCACTCGGGCTTCCAGCCGCGCCGCCATGCTGCCTCCTCATACCGGCGCCTCTCTGCTTTCGCTGCCTCCAGCTCTGCTTTGGGACGGCGATATTCCCCTGGCTGTGCCCAGAGTCCTTTGCCGTCCAGAATCTCCTCCCAAGTCCAGAAGTCCTTTGATTGCTGCTGCTGCCCGTTACCACGCTGTTTGGTCCTTGGTTGGTGGGTTATTCTGTTATGATCGTCATATGGAGTGGACCAAAGCGCGGCGTGGTTAGAATACATTCCTCTTTATTGCAGGAAGAACACGAAGAACACTTAAACAAAAACAACAAAACGATAAGACGAGCGTGACCACTATATAAACAATGTGCTAACGTGCAACATAACATAGACAATAACCCACAAAATACCCAAAGAGGATGGCTGCCTAAATATGGTTCCCAATCAGAGACAACAATAAACACCTGCCTCTAATTGAAAACCAATCTAGGCAACCATAGACCTACATAAACACCTAGATGGAATCAACCCAATAAATAAATAAAAAATACTAGACAGTACAAACACCCTAGATGAGAGATAAACACACATGACACCCATGTCACACCCTGACCTAACCAAAATAATGAAGAAAACAAAGAATACTAAGGTCAGGGCATGACAAGCTTACTACACAACATACACTTAGTATTACTTTCTTAGCTACAGTATACATATCTCCCTGGCATATTACATAATTTATGCAGCATCATAAAATACATTTTTGGTGCGGCAGTCCCTTGTGTGAAAATTTTGTCATGAAACTTTGTCATCATGCCGCCCCGAATTGAGAGCTTAGAGAAACTCCTTAGTCCATAACAGTTCAGCATTATATACAGAGGGTAAAAGGATGTTCAACATTGTTCAACATATGACATTAAAATGATAGGTTTCTACACTGCTGTAAAACCACCAATCAGATATCATCATTTGAAATCATCTCAGTTCTGCAACTCAGCAGTCTGTCTGTCTGCCTATCTCTATATATGTCTGCCGGCCTGTCTGTCTGTCCTAGGTCAGACTCACACACCTTTAGTTTCTAATCTCACACACGCAGCTCAGCCAAACACCTGGGGTGGCAGGTAGCCTAGTGGTTAGAGTGTTGGGCCAGTAACTGAAAGGTTGCTGGATTGAATCCCGAGCTGACCAGGTAAAAATCTGTTGTTCTGCCCCTGAACAAGGCAGTCCCCTGTAGGCTGTCATTGTAAATAAGAATTTGTTCTTAACTGACTTAGCCTAGTTAAATTTTAAAAATCCAAACCTATTGATTTACTAACACAGTGTGAACCAGTAAGCATTGCTCCCTAGGTGTTGACATATTTATGGCCTTAGACATGTAATCTCTGCTCAGATACTTTACCTAATAAGAAGTTGTTCCAGTTTAAACAGTGACTGAGGGATGGCATTATCAAACAGTAGATTAAGGGTTTCCTATTGAAGTCAGCAGACCACAAGGGAGCCCTGTTCAAGAAGGGCAGCTCAATCAATGGTAAATATAAAGTAACTAATTTAATACCATTCAGTATCCAGAGGTTTGTTCATATATACAGAGAGTTTCTTACCGTAACCTGCAGACTGTTGCCTGACAGATGATAGAACCTGCTGCTCTGCTTCAGCCTCAGAGAACTGTTGCTTTGGTACACACTGATACAATCACACAACTTCTGCTGCACCTCCTAGGTCTCTCTCTCTTCCACTTCCTCTCTCAGACTCTTTCTATCTCTTACTCTCTCTTTACCTTTCTCCCTCTCTTATTCTCTATCACTCTCTTAATATTTATCTTACTCTCCCTCTTTTTCTTACTCTCTCCCTCTCTTACACATACCTTCTCTCTATCTCTCTCTCCCTCCCTCTCTATGAGTTTGTAGCTTCAACCCCTGCATCACACACACACACACACACACACACACACACACACACACACACACACACACACACACACACACACACACACACACACACACACACACACACACACACACACACACACACACACACACCAACTGATTAATGGACTGCTGAATGTATATGTCTTTCCCTTGCTTTGTTTGCTCTTTTCCATATTATGTCTATCTCTGATCAGCTCCCCAGGAAAGGGCTGAACATAGCTCATATTAATATATGTAGCCTTTGAAATAAGGTTCATGAAATCAATAACTTGCTAATTTAAGATAACATTCATTCATTTCTGAGACTCACATAGATCATTAATTTGATGATATAGCAGTGGCAATACAAGGAAATAAAATGGAAGCAGCAGTCAACGGTATCATGACACAATGCGAGACACAGATGCAGACACAAGAGGCAGATGGTTGGAGTCGTACAATATTTATTAATACAATGGGGTAAGGCAAGAGATTGGTCGTGGACGGGCAAAAGTACCGAAGGGTAGGCAGAATCAAGGACAGGGCAGGCAGGATGACCAGGCAGGCGGGAAAGTAGTCCAGAGTCTGGCAGGGGTCAAAACCGGGAAGACTATCAAAAAGAGAATGGGAAGAACACGCTGGTCGACTTGACAAACATACAAGACGAACTGGCACAGAGAGACAGGAAACTATGTATTGTGACACTAGACACATTAGGGAAGCCATAGAAAAGCACCACGGCCTTCTAAATAAGAGTCCCTTCCTGTTTTGATTTTTCTCAGGCTTTCGCCTGCAATATCAGTTCTGTTATACTCACAGACAATATTTTTACAGTTTTGGAAACTTTAAAGTATTTTCTATCCTAAGCTGTCATATATGCATATTCTAGCATCTTGTCCTGACACAATAGCCGTTTACTTTGGGGACGTTATTTTTCCAAAAATGAAAATACTGCCCCCTATATTCAAGAGGTTAAATTCACACCGGACACTGGATAAGATAGGAGAAGTACTCCAGATATAACAGACTTGACCCTAGCCCCCCGACACATAAACTACTGCAGCATAAATACTGGAGGCTGAGACAGGAGGGGAGGGGTCAGGAGACACTGTGGCCCCATCTGATGATACCCCCGGACAGGGCCAAACAGGCAGGATATAACCCCACCCACTTTGCCAAAGCACAGCCCCCACACCACTAGAGGAATATCTTCAACCACCAACTTACCATCCTGAGACAAGGCCGAGTATAGCCCACAAAGATCTCCACCACAGCACAACCCAAGGGGGGGTCACCAACCCAGACAGGAAGATCACGTCAGTGACTCAACCCACTCAAGTGAATCACCCCTCCTAGGGACGGCATGGAAGAGCACCAACCAGTAAGCCAATGACTCAGCCCCTGTAATAGGGTTAGAGGCAGAGAATCCCAGTGGAGAGAGGGGAACCGGGCAGAGACAGCAAGGGCGGTTCGTTGCTCCAGAGCCTTTCCATTCACCCTCACACTCCTGGGCCAGACTACACTCAATCATATGACCTACTGAAGAGCTGAGTCTGAGTCTCTCACATGGGTAGGCAGACCATTCCATAAAAATTGAGCTCTATAGGAGAAAGCCATATACAAGAATAAATACACTGGGGAAAATAAGTGACACCTGGAGAGAGACAATCACAGGAACAGGTGAAAAAGATCGACAAACAGAGACATCTCGCAGATGGTTGACACCATGGGAGGTTCATGGATCTATTCAGAGGAGTCTTCGATCAGTGGTGGCAGAGAGGGGGGTGAGAGCCTACTCCAACTATGGTAGGAGTACCAGACTGCTGCCCTCACCTTCTGTACAGTGGCAGCATCCAGCGGATGGAATGAGCCAGCGCTCCGCACCTTATTCAGAAGAGGATTGCACGAGGTTTTTATTTATTTTATTTATTTATTTCACCTTTATTTAACCAGGTAGGCTAGTTGAGAACAAGTTCTCATTTGCAACTGCAACCTGGCCAAGATAAAGCATAGCAGTGTGAACAGACAACACAGAGTTACACATGGAATAAACAATTAACAAGTCAATAACACAGTAGAAAAAAAGGGGAGTCTATATACATTGTGTGCAAAAGGCATGAGGAGGTAGGCAAATAATTACAATTTTGCAGATTAACACTGGAGTGATAAATGATCAGATGGTCATGTACAGGTAGAGATATTGGTGTGCAAAAGAGCAGAAAAGTAAATAAATAAAAACAGTATGGGGATGAGGTAGGTGAAAGTGGGTGGGCTATTTACCAATAGACTATGTACAGCTGCAGCGATCGGTTAGCTGCTCAGATAGCAGATGTTTGAAGTTGGTGAGGGAGATAAAAGTCTCCAACTTCAGCGATTTTTGCAATTCGTTCCAGTCACAGGCAGCAGAGTACTGGAACGAAAGGCGGCCAAATGAGGTGTTGGCTTTAGGGATGATCAGTGAGATACACCTGCTGGAGCGCGTGCTACAGATGGGTGTTGCCATCGTTACCAGTGAACTGAGATAAGGCGGAGCTTTACATAGCATGGACTTGTGGTACAGACTGAGTTGGCATGCCGAGACGACACTCTCTCATTGGACGCTCTCATCGCGTTGGCCTTCTTTCTGGATAACCTGCTTCGCTCTCTCCATCCTTTGTTGACCATTCTGAGCCTGAACCCATGCAGGTAGGGGCCACATGCCTCCCCGTGGCTGGGCGACGCCGTTGGAGACAGCTGGTCCCTGTTGTGGTCATTAGGGTCAGCTACATCCCAACCCGGGAGTCACTCGAGGTACAGCCACATGATCATTCGTCTCCTGAGGTCGGTGCCGCTGGGAAGTTTATTGACCAGGCCCTTGCCTCTTCCCTGAACATAACATGATACCAGTTCTCCTCTCCATTTTCAGATGAAGTGCTGGATAACCAACCACTGGGATCTGGGACAATCACACACATCATAGCACCATCACCGTAGGACCCCTGTACCAAGAAACCCTTCCATTCCTCATCATCCAGACACCAATACACAACGTCATCCTCTGCCTCCTGTGGCTCCAGTGCCACGACCCCACTATCTCCTGGTCAAGGATGGAGATCATTGCCTGGGCACCCAGATGTCAGAAGAACTGCTTTCCTTTACCTTTGGTTCCACTTTGGTTGAGGGTCCTGTGGTTGCCCTCCAGGTTGACATCCCACAGGTTTACCAGGATCTCCAGGAGGCTTTCTCCAAGACCCGTGCCACCTGGCTTCCTTCTCATCGCCCCTGGGACTGTGCCCTCGACCTGCTAAAAGACTGTTGGTGGCTGAAACCTATGGAGAAGTACATCCAGGAGGCTTTTCAACAGAGTATAATTTGCCCATCCACCTCCCCTGCGTAGGCAGGTTTCTTCTTTGTGGCCAAGAGGGAGTGGGGTCTTCGCCCATGTATTGACTACAGAGGTCTCAAAGCCATCACCACCAAGTAACTCCCTCCAGTTGGTGTCTGGCCTCCATCGAACAGCTCCACTTTTTACTAAGCTGGACCTGCAGAGTGCCTAAAATTTGATCCATATCCGGGAGGGGGACGAATGGAAGAAGGCCTTCAGCACAATGTCTGGGCCTTACGAGAACTAGGTGATGCCTTATGGATTAGCAAATGCTCCATCAGTGTTCCAGACATTCGACATTCGAGGAGTTCTGGGACATGCTTGGGTGTCAGGTGGACGTCGATGACATCCTGGTCTACTCGGCCATCTTGGAGGAGCACATCGCCCACATCCGGGTAGTCCTGGGACACTTCCTGGAGAAACATCTGAACGTCAAAGTGGAGAAGTGCCAGTTTCATCAGGCCATCGTCTCCTTGGGATATCGGATCAGCCTGCAGTGAGTGGTTCTGGAGGAGAGGAAGGTCGAAGCAGTCAGGTCATGGCCAGTCCCAACTACCATAAACGGACTACAAGTTCTGCAGCCGATGAGGCCTTCCGCCTACTCAAGGGGTGTTTCACTTGCTGAAACAGTACATACATATTATCTCTGTCTTAGTACACACATATTATCTCTGTCTTAGTACATACATATTATCTCTGTCTTAGTACATACATATCCTCTCTGTCTTAGTACACACATATTATCTCTGTCTTAGTACATACATATTATCTCTGTCTTAGTACACACATATTATCTCTGTCTTAGTACATACATATTATCTCTGTCTTAGTACATACATATTATCTCTGTCTTAGTACATACATATCCTCTCTGTCTTAGTACATACATATTATCTCTGTCTTAGTACATACATATTATCTCTGTCTTAGTACATACATATTATCTCTGTCTTAGTACATACATATTAACTCTGTCTTAGTACATACATATTATCTCTGTCTTAGTACATACATATTATCTCTGTCTTAGTACATACATATTATCTCTGTCTTAGTACATACATATTAACTCTGTCTTAGTACATACATTTCACACTTGTCAGTGTTCATATTTAATATAAGCAATATTTATTATACTTAATACTTTGTTTGTTCTGTTCCTCTCTCCATCTCTGTACCTTCCAGGTATGCTGGATAAGGACCCGAGCAAAGGGAACTGGGCTCTCCATCTCTGTACCTTCCAGGTATGCTGGATAAGGACCCGAGCAAAGGGAATTGGGCTCTCCATCTCTGTACCTTCCAGGTATGCTGGATAAGGACCCGAGCAAAGGGAATTGGGCTCTCCATCTCTGTAGCTTCCGGGGATGCTGGATAAGGACCCGAGCAAAGGGAATTGGGCTCTCCATCTCTGTACCTTCCAGGTATGCTGGATAAGGACCCGAGCTAAGGGAATTGGGCTGACTTTGTAGTGCCTGTCCCGAATGGTTCATTAATGTAAATGGTCATATTGAAAGACACTGTTAGTAGTGATGTAATGTTGTAAATGTGATCTTGGGATATTGTTTCATAAAAAAACGTGTTGCAATATATATCCTTTAGTATGTTCAGTTAATGGAAAATGTAGGTTTGACTAGGTAATTGCTTAATTAATTAGTGTTAATTGTTCTGAGGGGAGGGGCTAGCCCTACAAAAGGAGCCTCTCTTTCGGTTCATGGAGAGGCATTTTGGATTGAGCTGTGGATGGTGTAGCATTGTGTTTAGCTGTCCCATAAGGTATATGTTTGATGGCAGTACTGTTGATGGGGCAGCATTGTGTTTAGCTGGCCCATAAGGTATATGTTAGATGGCAGCATTGTGTTTAGCTGGCCCATAAGGTATATGTTAGATGGCAGCATTGTGTTTAGCTGGCCCATAAGGTATATGTTAGATGGCAGCATTGTGTTTAGCTGGCCCATAAGGTATATGTTAGATGGCAGCATTGTGTTTAGCTGGCCCATAAGGTATATGTTTGATGGCAGCATTGTGTTTAGCTGGCCCATAAGGTATATGTTAGATGGCAGCATTGTGTTTAGCTGGCCCATAAGGTATATGTTAGATGGCAGCATTGTGTTTAGCTGGCCCATAAGGTGTATGTTAGATGGCAGCATTGTGTTTAGCTGGCCCATAAGGTATATGTTTGATGGCAGTACTGTTGTTTTTGTTCCGGAATCACTTTGTAAATAAAAAGTGAAGAAGAACTTTTGCGGATCTTTTTATTTTGATAGAGGTTAGGTTTTCCAGTAGAGCCTTCTGGCCTACTCTACGTGATAGAGGTTAGGTTTTCCAGTATAGCCTTCTGGCCTCCTCTACGTGATAGAGGTTAGGTTTTCCAGTATAGCCTTCTGGCCTACTCTACGTGACCCTTTTCTTTAACAGATTCAACTTCACCCTGTCATACCGCCCTGTTTCAAAGAACATCAAAATCATCGAGAGCATCCTGACCGGTTACATCAACGCTTGGTATGGAAACTGCTCGGCATCCAACCGTAAGGTACTACAGAGGGTAGTGTGTACGTCCCAGTACATCACTGGGGCCAAGCTTCCTGCTGTTGGGTTCTAGTTTGAAATACTTGTATGAGGAATATATTTTGGGGCCAATTGAGGTTGGAAAAGAACCAGGAGCCTAAAAGTTACTAAATAAGGGAAAAGGAAATCACATGGTTGAGATCACAGAGAAGGGTGGATAGCTGTGGATTAGTGAGGAATGGGGGCCAGATCAGGTCAGGTCACATGATGGGAGAAAGAACAAACACACATCACATTTTGTCACACACACAACTTAAGTTTCTGCCTAGCAACGGAGATGTACTGGATGTTGAGATATGCAATGAGTTGACTCTGCCCAGTGGAAGGTACACATATAATTGATGTGGTTAGTGTTGGGCCAGTAACAGCTGTTTGACCCTGTGGGTGAATAAACTTGGTTTGAGATTTGACCAGTAGTCCGTTGAGTTCTAAATAAGCAGAACTAACACTGCCATCCAGGACCTCTGTACCAGGTGGTGTCAGAGGGAAGGCCCAAAAAATGATCAAAGACTCCAGCCACCTAAGTCATAGACTATTCTCTCTGCTACTACACAGCAAGCGGTACCAGAGCTCCAAGTCTACGTCCAAAAAGGCTCCTTAACAGCTTCTACCACAAAGCCATAAGAACTGCTGAACAATTCAAATGGCCACCCTGACAATTTACATTGACCCCCATCCCCCTTTGTTTTTACACTGCTGCTACTCACTTCACCCCTACCTACATGTACAAATTACCTCGACTAACATGTAACCCGCACATTGACTAATCTGCACCCCATGTATACAGTAGACAAGTTGTTATTTTGTCTTACTTTTTAAGTACAATTTTTTACTTTAGCTTATTTAGTAAACATTTTCGTAGCTCTTTCTTGAACTGCATTGTTGGTTAAGGGGTTGTAATGAATCATTTCAAAGTAAGATCTACTTTACCAGTTACCAGTTGTGTTTGACAAATACAATTTGATTTGATTTGCAGTTATTGCACTTTGCCTTTGTTTATTTTTTTTATTTTACCTTTATTTAACTAGGCAAGTCAGTTAAGAACAAATTCTTATTTTCAATGACGGCCTAGGAACAGTGGGTTAACTGCCTGTTCAGGGGCAGAACAACAGATTTGTACCTTGTCAGCTAGGGGGTTTGAACTTGCAACCTTCCGGTTACTAGTCCAACGCTCTAACCACTAGGCTACCCTGCCGCCTCTACACTCTAACCACTAGGCTACCTGCCACCTCTACACTCTAACCACTAGGCTACCCTGCCACCTCTACACTCTAACCACTAGGCTACCTGCCACCTCTACACTCTAACCACTAGGCTACCCTGCCGCCTCTACACTCTAACCACTAGGCTACCTGCCTCCTCTACACTCTAACCACTAGACTACCTGCCACCTCTACACTCTAACCACTAGGCTACCTGCCGCCCCAGTCTCCACTGGTCAGTCTCCACTCCTCTAATGACATGGTGTTGTGCTCAGATGGTATTTATCCTACTTACCTTCTGGCCTGGTCCAAGTACAACAACCTTCTGGCCTGTTCCGGGTACAACACAACCTTCTGGCCTGTTCCGGGTACAACACAACCTTCTAGCCTGGTCCGGGTACAACACAACCTTCTGGCCTGTTCCGGGTACAACACAACCTTCTAGCCTGGTCCGGGTACAACACAACCTTCTGGCCTGGTCCGGGTACAACAGAACCTTCTGGCCTGGTCTAGTACAAATCACCTTCTGGCCTGTTCCGGGTACAACACAACCTTCTGGCCTGGTCCGAGTACAACACAACCTTCTGGCCTGGTCCGAGTACAAATCACCTTCTGGCCTGTTCCGGGTACAACACAACCTTCTGGCTTGGTCCGAGTACAACACAACCTTCTGGCCTGGTCCGAGTACAACACAACCTTCTGGCCTGGTCTAGTACAAATCACCTTCTGGCCTGTTCCGGGTACAACACAACCTTCTGGCCTGGTCCGAGTACAACACAACCTTCTGGCCTGGTCCGAGTACAACACAACCTTCTGGCCTGGTCCGGGTACAACACAACCTTCTGGCCTGGTCCGAGTACAACACAACCTTCTGGCCTGGTCCGAGTACAACACAACCTTCTGGCCTGGTCTAGTACAAATCACCTTCTGGCCTGTTCCGGGTACAACACAACCTTCTGGCCTGGTCCGAGTACAACACAACCTTCTGGCCTGGTCTAGTACAAATCACCTTCTGGCCTGGTCCGAGTACAACACAACCTTCTGGCCTGGTCCGAGTACAACACAACCTTCTGGCCTGGTCTAGTACAAATCACCTTCTGGCCTGTTCCGGGTACAACACAACCTTCTGGCCTGGTCCGAGTACAACACAACCTTCTGGCCTGGTCCGAGTACAACACAACCTTCTGGCCTGGTCCGGGTACAACACAACCTTCTGGCCTGGCCTTGTGCAACACAACCTTCTGGCCTGGTCCGGGATTCAAGTGGTTAAAAGAAAATGCCCTCTTGTCTCTTTCTCTTAATGAGTTACTTTTTGTTCGCTACAGTAGTTAGAGGATGTTGGTAACCAAGTAGCATATACAGAGGAAATGAGAAACCAGATTAAAGTTTCCTGTAGAGGAAAAGTGTAATTCAGTTACAACTCAGTTTTACAGAGAGACAAATGTTATACCGTTATACACCCCAGGGAGGTTGAGGTAGGGAGAGAGAGCCTTAACACTCAGGCTGACTGGCACCCAGGACCAACAGCAACATTACAGTAATGAGAATTATTATACTAACATCATTAGTGTATAAATGGTTTACTCCATCGGAAGAAAGTGTGTAGTTATAGGTCTCTGTGGATCTCTAGCGGGAGCTATGGGAGATTCTCAATTGTACAAAAGTCTGTCCTTCTCAACTCCTCCATCCTCTCTCCCCCCTTAACTGGAAACGTGGTCGAGGAGAGTTTCATTAAGTTAGTAGGCAATCGGAGGAGTGTTCTTGCCGCCTCCTTGCCAGGAAGCACAAGAATATGAGTCCTTTGCCGTGGAGTTTTGGAAAACCCATTTTGAATCAGCTGTTTACTCGGAAGAGAAAAGCAGGTACCTACTAAAACCATCCACTACTTATCCTTAATCTGAACATATTAAACCATCCACTACTTATCCCTTATCTGAACATATTAAACCATCCACTACTTATCCCTTATCTGAACATATTAAACCATCCACTACTTATCCCTTATCTGAACATATTAAACCATCCACTACTTATCCCTTATCTGAACATATTAAACCATCCACTACTTATCCCTTATCTGAACATATTAAACCATCCACTACTTATCCCTTATCTGAACATATTAAACCATCCACTACTTATCCCTTATCTGAACATATTAAACCATCCACTACTTATCCCTTATCTGAACATATTAAACCATCCACTACTTATCCCTTATCTGAACATATTAAACCATCCACTACTTATCCCTTATCTGAACATATTAAACCATCCACTACTTATCCTTAATCTGAACATATTAAACCATCCACTACTTATCCTTTATCTGAACATATTAAACCATCCACTACTTATCCTTAATCTGAACATATTAAACCATCCACTACTTATCCCTTATCTGAACATATTAAACCATCCACTACTTATCCTTAATCTGAACATATTAAACCATCCACTACTTATCCCTTATCTGAACATATTAAACCATCCACTACTTATCCTTAATCTGAACATATTAAACCATCCACTACTTATCCTTTATCTGATTCAGTATCGTCATTAATTTACCATCCCTGAATATGACCTCTCCTAGGCTGGGATTCAGTGTCGTCATTAATTTACCATCCCTGAATATGACCTCTCCTAGGCTGGGATTCAGTATCGTCATTGACTTACCATCCCTGAATATGACCTCTCCTATGCTGGGATTCAGTATCGTCATTAATTTACCATCCCTGAATATGACCTCTCCTAGGCTGGGATTCAGTATCGTCATTAATTTACCATCCCTGAATATGACCTCTCCTAGGCTGGGATTCAGTATCGTCATTAATTTACCATCCCTGAATATGACCTCTCCTAGGCTGGGATTCAGTGTCGTCATTAATTTACCATCCCTGAATATGACCTCTCCTAGGCTGGGATTCAGTGTCGTCATTAATTTACCATCCCTGAATATGACCTCTCCTATGCTGGGATTCAGTATCGTCATTAATTTACCATCCCTGACTATGACCTCTCCTAGGCTGGGATTCAGTGTCGTCATTAATTTACCATCCCTGAATATGACCTCTCCTAGGCTGGGATTCAGTGTCGTCATTAATTTACCATCCCTGAATATGACCTCTCCTATGCTGGGATTCAGTATCGTCATTGACTTACCATCCCTGAATATGACCTCTTCTAGGCTGGGATTCAGTATCGTCATTGACTTACCATCCCTGAATATGACCTCTCCTAGGCTGGGATTCAGTGTCGTCATTAATTTACCATCCCTGAATATGACCTCTCCTAGGCTGGGATTCAGTGTCGTCATTAATTTACCATCCCTGAATATGACCTCTCCTAGGCTGGGATTCAGTGTCGTCATTAATTTACCATCCCTGAATATGACCTCTCCTAGGCTGGGATTCAGTGTCGTCATTAATTTACCATCCCTGAATATGACCTCTCCTAGGCTGGGATTCAGTGTCGTCATTAATTTACCATCCCTGAATATGACCTCTCCTAGGCTGGGATTCAGTGTCGTCATTAATTTACCATCCCTGAATATGACCTCTCCTAGGCTGGGATTCAGTAGCATTTGCATTAGCTAAATTTGTTACAGCGTGCTTGACATTAAAAGGCTATTTCGATTTGAGCCGACATCCACAATGTTTATCGTGAAAGCCGTCTCCATGAAAGTCAGGGAAAATGCCTTTAAAATGTGTTTTGTCATTGTCCAGTGCACTGTGCTATGAATTGAATCCCAGCCTATCCATGTTCAGACTTGCTGGGCAGAGCGTTGTTTACTGGAAGTCATCATGATTCTCCTGAAAAACGTTGTTGTCATTCCTGTAGCTCTCTGGTCTACCCATCTCCCTGTAAGGATAGAGATGTATATTGTAATCTCAACGTTGTATGATACGTTGTATGATACGTTGTATGATAGGTTGTATGATACGTTGTATGATACGTTGTATGATACGTTGTATGATACGTTGATACGGTGTATGATACGTTGTATGATACGTTGATACGGTGTATGATACGGTGTATGATACGTTGTATGATACGTTGTATGATACGTTGTATGATACGTTGATACGTTGTATGATACGTTGTATGATACGTTGTATGATACGTTGATACGTTGTATGATACGTTGTATGATACGTTGTATGATACGTTGATACGTTGTATGATACGTTGTATGATACGTTGTATGATACGTTGATACGTTGTATGATACGTTGTATGATACGTTGTATGATGGTGCACTTATTGTGATGTTGTTTTTTAATAATTGATTTTGTCTAAGTATTATGATGGCTGGAAAATGAATTTCCACATTGAGGACATGAATCTGAATCTAATACAAGACACATAGTCACATCATATACACTTTTAAGCACAACATCTTTGTTCTGTTGCACTCAAATTCAGGAAGTCTAAAGAGAGATGGCCTGCAGGGGAGAAACTCAGAAACTAAATGAAACACTCTAATTCATAAACTAAACACCATCAGAGGTACTGTGTACACAGTAGAGTGAACAAACAGGACTGACAGGTATCATCTTCATTACATTTAGTAACAAAACAAGTTTCATGTTTAAACAGTGGAATGAAAGGAGTTCCATGGTATTGACTGAGGAGCTATCTGTCCATAAAGGAAGTAACAGCCTAGGGCAGGATTCATGTTATATTGAGAAACAGACAGACATACATGCAGACGAACAGAAATGCAGAACGAGCCACAAACAGCAGAAATATATAAACATCAAAGATGGCTGTTAAGATAAGAGATATGTGATCTGGTCTGAATGTCTGTTTGCTAACTAACTTCCTGTGGCTGGAGACACAAACCAACAGCACTTTCTCAGACAGATGAGACAGATGGAAAGACAGTGTGTTGTGTTAGAGGCAGAGGAGCGTCAGACTCTAAAGACAACAGCAGAATAGTACTGTCTAAAGACAACAGCAGAGAGACTACAGCAGAATATTACTGTCTAAAGACAACAGCAGAGAGACTACAGCAGAATATTACTGTCTAAAGACAACAGCAGAGAGACTACAGCAGAATAGTACTGTCTGAAGACAACAGCAGAATATTACTGTCTGAAGACAACAGCAGAGAGACTACAGCAGAATAGTACTGTCTGAAGACAACAGCAGAATATTACTGAATAAAGACAACAGCAGAATATTACTGTCTAAAGACAACAGCAGAATATTACTGTCTGAAGACAACAGCAGAATATTACTGTCTAAAGACAACAGCAGAATATTACTGAATAAAGACAACAGCAGAATATTACTGTCTAAAGACAACAGCAGAATATTACTGTCTGAAGACAACAGCAGAATATTACTGAATAAAGACAACAGCAGAATATTACTGTCTAAAGACAACAGCAGAATATTACTGTCTAAAGACAACAGCAGAATATTACTGAATAAAGACAACAGCAGAATATTACTGAATAAAGACAACAGCAGAATATTACTGTCTGAAGACAACAGCAGAATATTACTGTCTAAAGACAACAGCAGAATATTAATATGTAAAGTCAACAGCAGAATATCCCTGAATAAAGACAACAGCAGAATATTACTGTCTAAAGACAACAGCAGAATATTACTGTCTATAGACAACAGCAGAATATTACTGTCTAAAGACAACAGCAGAATATTACTGTCTGAAGACAACAGCAGAATATTACTGTCTAAAGACAACAGCAGAATATTACTGTCTGAAGACAACAGCAGAATAGTAATATGTAAAGACAACAGCAGAATATTACTGAATAAAGACAACAGCAGAATATTACTGAATAAAGACAACAGCAGAATATTACGGTCTAAAGACAACAGCAGAATTTTACTGTCTAAAAACAACATCAGAATTTTACTGTGTAAAGACAACAGCATAATTTTAATGTCTAAAGACAACAGCAGAATATTACTGTCTGAAGACAACAGCAGAATATTACTGAATAAAGACAACAGCAGAATATTACTGTCTAAAGACAACAGCAGAATATTGCTGAATAAAGACAACAGCAGAATATTACTGTCTAAAGACAACAGCAGAATATTACTGAATAAAGACAACAGCAGAATATTACTGAATAAAGACAACAGCAGAATATTACTGTCTGAAGACAACAGCAGAATAGTAATATGTAAAGACAACAGCAGAATATTACTGTCTAAAGACAACAGCAGAATATTACTGAATAAAGACAACAGCAGAATATTACTGTCTGAAGACAACAGCAGAATATTACTGTCTGAAGACAACAGCAGAATATTACTGTCTGAAGACAACAGCAGAATATTACTGTCTAAAGACAACAGCAGAATATTACTGTCTAAAGACAACAGCAGAATATTACTGTCTAAAGACAACAGCAGAATATTACTGTCTAAAGTCAACAGCATAATATTACTGAATAAAGACAACAGCAGAATATTACTGTCTATAGACAACAGCAGAATATTACTGAATAAAGACAACAGCAGAATATTACTGAATAAAGACAACAGCAGAATATTACTGTCTGAAGACAACAGCAGAATATTACTGTCTAAAGACAACAGCAGAATATTACTGACTAAAGACAACAGCAGAATATTACTGTCTAAAGACAACAGCAGAATATTACTGTCTGAAGACAACAGCAGAATATTACTGAATAAAGACAACAGCAGAATATTACTGAATAAAGACAACAGCAGAATATTACTGTCTAAAGACAACAGCAGAATATTACTGTCTGAAGACAACAGCAGAATATTACTGAATAAAGACAACAGCAGAATATTACTGAATAAAGACAACAGCAGAATATTACTGAATAAAGACAACAGCAGAATATTACTGTCTAAAGACAACAGCAGAATATTACTGAATAAAGACAACAGCAGAATATTACTGTCTAAAGACAACAGCAGATATACTGAATAAAAGACAACAGCAGAATATTACTGTCTAAAGACAACAGCAGAATATTACTGTCTAAAGACAACAGCAGAATATTACTGAATAAAGACAACAGCAGAATATTACTGTCTGAAGACAACAGCAGAATAGTAATATGTAAAGACAACAGCAGAATAGTAATATGTAAAGACAACAGCAGAATATTACTGAATAAAGACAACAGCAGAATATTACTGTCTGAAGACAACAGCAGAATATTACTGTCTAAAGACAACAGCAGAATATTACTGTCTGAAGACAACAGCAGAATATTACTGAATAAAGACAACAGCAGAATAGTAATATGTAAAGACAACAGCAGAATATTACTGAATAAAGACAACAGCAGAATATTACTGTCTGAAGACAACAGCAGAATATTACTGTCTGAAGACAACAGCAGAATATTACTGTCTATAGACAACAGCAGAATATTACTGTCTAAAGACAACAGCAGAATATTACTGTCTAAAGACAACAGCAGAATATTACTGTCTAAAGACAACAGCAGAATATTACTGTCTGAAGACAACAGCAGAATATTACTGTCTAAAGACAACAGCAGAATATTACTGTCTAAAGACAACAGCAGAATATTACTGTCTAAAGACAACAGCAGAATATTACTGTCTAAAGACAACAGCAGAATATTACTGTCTAAAGACAACAGCAGAATATTACTGAATAAAGACAACAGCAGAATATGAATGTCTAAAGACAACAGCAGAATATTACTGACATAAAGACATGTAAAGACAACAGCAGAATATTACTGTCTAAAGACAACAGCAGAATATTACTGTCTAAAGACAACAGCAGAATATTACTGTCTAAAGACAACAGCAGAATATTACTGTCTAAAGACAACAGCAGAATATTACTGTCTAAAGACAACAGCAGAATATTACTGTCTAAAGACAACAGCAGAATATTACTGTCTAAAGACAACAGCAGAATATTACTGTCTGAAGACAGAATATTACTGTCTAAAGACAACAGCAGAATATTACTGTCTAAAGACAACAGCAGAATATTACTGTCTGAAGACAACAGCAGAATATTACTGAATAAAGACAACAGCAGAATATTACTGTCTAAAGACAACAGCAGAATAGTACTGAATAAAGACAACAGCAGAATATTACTGTCTAAAGACAACAGCAGAATATTACTGTCTAAAGACAACAGCAGAATATTACTGTCTAAAGACAACAGCAGAATATTACTGAATAAAGACAACAGCAGAATATTACTGTCTAAAGACAACAGCAGAATATTACTGTCTAAAGACAACAGCAGAATATTACTGAATAAAGACAACAGCAGAATATTACTGTCTGAAGACAACAGCAGAATAGTACTGTCTAAAGACAACAGCAGAATATTACTGTCTAAAGACAACAGCAGAATATTACTGTCTAAAGACAACAGCAGAATATTACTGAATAAAGACAACAGCAGAATATTACTGTCTGAAGACAACAGCAGAATATTACTGTCTAAAGACAACAGCAGAATATTACTGTCTAAAGACAACAGCAGAATATTACTGAATAAAGACAACAGCAGAATATTACTGTCTGAAGACAACAGCAGAATATTACTGTCAGAATAGAAGACAACAGCAGAATATTACTGTCTAAAGACAACAGCAGAATATTACTGTCTAAAGACAACAGCAGAATATTACTGTCTAAAGACAACAGCAGAATATTACTGTCTAAAGACAACTGTCTAAAGCAGAATATTACTGTCTAAAGACAACAGCAGAATATTAAAAGACAACAGCAGAATATTACTGTCTATAGACAACAGCAGAATATTACTGTCTAAAGACAACAGCAGAATATTACTGTCTAAAGACAACAGCAGAATATTACTGTCTGAAGACAACAGCAGAATATTACTGTCTGAAGACAACAGCAGAATATTACTGTCTAAAGACAACAGCAGAATATTACTGTCTGAAGACAACAGCAGAATATTACTGAATAAAGACAACAGCAGAATATTACTGTCTAAAGACAACAGCAGAATAGTACTGTCTAAAGACAACAGCAGAATATTACTGAATAAAGACAACAGCAGAATATTACTGTCTGAAGACAACAGCAGAATATTACAGTCTGAAGACAACAGCAGAATATTACTGTCTAAAGACAACAGCAGAATATTACTGTCTATAGACAACAGCAGAATATTACTGAATAAAGACAACAGCATAATATTACTGTCTGAAGACAACAGCAGAATATTACTGTCTGAAGACAACAGCAGAATATTACTGTCTAAAGACAACAGCAGAATATTACTGTCTAAAGACAACAGCAGAATATTACTGTCTGAAGACAACAGCAGAATATTACTGTCTAAAGACAACAGCAGAATATTACTGTCTATAGACAACAGCAGAATATTACTGTCTAAAGACAACAGCAGAATATTACTGTCTAAAGACAACAGCAGAATATTACTGTCTGAAGACAACAGCAGAATATTACTGTCTAAAGACAACAGCAGAATATTGCTGAATAAAGACAACAGCAGAATATTACTGAATAAAGACAACAGCAGAATATTACTGTCTAAAGACAACAGCAGAATATTACTGTCTGAAGACAACAGCAGAATATTACTGAATAAAGACAACAGCAGAATATTACTGTCTAAAGACAACAGCAGAATATTACTGAATAAAGACAACAGCAGAATATTACTGTCTAAAGACAACAGCAGAATATTACTGAATAAAGACAACAGCAGAATATTACTGTCTAAAGACAACAGCAGAATATTACTGTCTAAAGACAACAGCAGAATATTACTGAATAAAGACAACAGCAGAATATTACTGTCTAAAGACAACAGCAGAATATTACTGTCTGAAGACAACAGCAGAATATTACTGTCTAAAGACAACAGCAGAATATTACTGTCTAAAGACAACAGCAGAATATTACTGTCTAAAGACAACAGCAGAATATTACTGTCTAAAGACAACAGCAGAATATTACTGTCTGAAGACAACAGCAGAATATTACTGTCTAAAGACAACAGCAGAATATTACTGTCTAAAGACAACAGCAGAATATTACTGTCTAAAGACAACAGCAGAATATTACTGTCTGAAGACAACAGCAGAATATTACTGTCTAAAGACAACAGCAGAGAGACTATAGCAGAATAGTACTGTCTAAAGACAACAGCAGAATATTACTGTCTAAAGACAACAGCAGAATATTACTGAATAAAGACAAAAGCAGAATATTACTGACTAAAGACAACAGCAGAATATTACTGAAAGACAACAGCAGAATATTAGTAACTAAAGACAACTGCAGAATATTACTGTCTAAAGACAACAGCAGAATATTACTGTCTAAAGACAACAGCAGAATATTACTGAATAAAGACAACAGCAGAATATTACTGTCTAAAGACAACAGAGAAAGACAACAGCAGAATATTAGTAACTAAAGACAACAGCAGAATATTACTGTCTAAACACAACAGCAGAATAAAGACAACAGCAGAATATTACTGTCTAAAGAAGACAACAGCAGAATATTACTGTCTAAAGACAACAGCAGAATATTACTGTCTAAAGACAACAGCAGAATATTACTGTCTAAAGACAACAGCAGAATATTACTGTCTAAAGACAACAGCAGAATATTACTGTCTAAAGACAACAGCAGAATATTACTGTCTAAAGACAACAGCAGAATATTACTGAATAAAGACAACAGCAGAATATTACTGTCTAAAGACAACAGCAGAATATTACTGTCTAAAGACAACAGCAGAATATTACTGTCTAAAGACAACAGCAGAATATTACTGTCTAAAGACAACAGCAGAATATTACTGTCTAAAGACAACAGCAGAATATTACTGAATAAAGACAACACAGAATATTACTGTCAGACAACAGCAGAATATTACTGTCTAAAGACAACAGCAGAATATTACTGTCTAAAGACAACAGCAGAATATTACTGTCTAAAGACAACAGCAGAATATTACTGTCTAAAGACAACAGCAGAATATTACTGTCTAAAGACAACAGCAGAATATTACTGTCTAAAGACAACAGCAGAATATTACTGTCTAAAGACAACAGCAGAATATTACTGTCTAAAGACAACAGCAGAATATTACTGTCTAAAGACAACAGCAGAATATTACTGTCTAAAGACAACAGCAGAATATTACTGTCTGAAGACAACAGCAGAATATTACTGTCTAAAGACAACAGCAGAGAGACTATAGCAGAATAGTACTGTCTAAAGACAACAGCAGAATATTACTGTCTAAAGACAACAGCAGAATATTACTGAATAAAGACAAAAGCAGAATATTACTGACTAAAGACAACAGGAGAAAGACAACAGCAGAGTATTAGTAACTAAAGACAACTGCAGAATATTACTGTCTAAACACAACAGCAGAATATTACTGTCTGAAGACAACAGCAGAATATTACTGAATAAAGACAACAGCAGAATATTACTGTCTAAAGACAACAGGAGAAAGACAACAGCAGAGTATTAGTAACTAAAG